>NC_133769.1:30963432-31053700 GCF_003597395.2 Chelonoidis abingdonii
TAGAATCTCCATCTTTAGAGCTATTTAAGGTCCGGCTAGACCGCACCCTGGCTGGGATTATTTAGGGAAAATGGTCCTGCCTTTAGCAGGGGGTTGGACTAGATGACCTCATGAGGTCCCTTCCAACCTTTTGATTCTATGATTTTATTGTACCAAATATCTTTTGACATTACTCAGTGGTAAATGCTTTTCTACCTTGAGGCTAGAGGAAAAATGGTGAGTATTAATTTAGCTTCACAAACTACTTATCCAGTTAACAATCTTTCTCTGAAGACTCCCCCTCAAGTTCTTAAAATGCTTAACAATCTGGTGCTGGATTTTATATGTGACAAGAAATATTATTACACCCTTAAGTACCCTTGGAAGACTGACAGCCTTGGGCTACCTATTTTAAACTTAAATAACTTTACCTTTATCTTCCTACCTCTTTCCTCATGATTTTCCTTTCACAGAAGCAATATAAAATATATAATTCCTCCTTTCTCTTTATAGCTGCCTTATTTTTTATTATCAATGAAGTCTAAACACAATGCTAAATTACACTTCAGAGGCTATTAGGACTGTAAGGGTAGGAGGACCACCTCTAAGAATTCTGCCTTCCTAAGGCAAAATATCTCCAGAACGCTGTGGAAAATATGGTGAGATGTGGGACTGCACATCTTTAAAAGGTGTATCCTGCATTCTCCCCAGTGCTGCTCTGTTGGTAGTTTACTGAAGTACAGGAGGTGGGTCTATTCTGTTCCACACAGACATACCCATTCTGGGAGAATAAGCAATGGCCTGCTCCCATCCTGTGCACTGCTGAACAATCCTAACCAAATTATGGATGTTACTATGCAGGCACACTGTGGCAAAGGAGAAAAAAGGGGTTTTCCAACCTTTCCCCAGCATTTGGTGCACCAGAACAAAACTAGACATAAATATGTTACTTGGGCTGATAGAACATTAGGGCAGGCACTGTGGGCGAAGTCCTGACTACAATGAAGTCAATGGGAGTTTCCAATGACGTCAGTGGGGCAGGATTTCTCCTTGCGTCTTTAAAGTATCATGTTCACTGATGGCATTATATAAACAATGGAGAAATAGACCCAGAAATAGAAGCTAGACCCTGTCTTCTCATTAGATTCTCTATCTTCATGTCTCTATATGAAGAACCTTCTACACTCACTTCTAGGTATAAAATCCTAGGCTTAATTTTCCACTACACCCGACCACAGCTTGGGCATAATGGAGAGAAAGGTTAACAGGGAGCCAGTTGCAACTCTCTCTCCTCCACGAGTACACCCTTCTCCTCACCTCTGATCTACACACTGCTTCTCCACTCCTCTTGTCTCAACTCCCAACACATCTGGCCCCGACCTGACACACTCAAGCATGCTGTTGCACAAGACATGGTGAAGCAGCTGGTGCAGAAAGCAACTGAGCTACCTCCACTAGTTTAACACCAGTGGAGATTCTCCTTATATAAGGGTAATTCTCTAAAGGGTTTCTGCAGCTGATGTACATTTGCTTTTCCCTTCATAATACATTTTTTAAACTGTGCAAATTGAAGTTAGTGGATGGGAGAATCTGGTCCCCTTATCTTCAGTATGACCTATTCTGAACTGCTGCTTTAAAATAACTCACCTCAGCTTTATGAACTTTCCATTATCCTGGATTAACCTCTAGGACACAAAAGCATAGTCCTACAGCAAATCACAGTATCGTAAGTTTAAGAATTTAGAAATGGCTGACTGCCAGCATCACATAAACATTCGGCAGTATGTTGCCGTTCAACAAGAGTGAGTAGCTGTTGATCAGACCAATCAAACAATCCATCAAAAAATGTTTATCTATTTCAATTTAAATGTTTTATTTCTGATATCTTATATATTAACAAAAACTATACTTATGTAACCCCTTTGGGCTTTAGAGAGCATGGCCCCTTTAAATCTTTTCCCAGGGGTGAGGGGGAGAGTAAGAAAACAGAAGGGAAACTCCAGGGGGTGGGACTGGAGCTCCAGGGAGAGAGGGAGGCAGTCTTCAGGCGCTGGAGAAGGAAGCAGGGAGAACCTGCGTGAAGCCTGAGGAGGACAGGTCCTATCAGGGACAGCCCAGGACAGGAGCCAGGAGGAGCCCTGTGCCAGGGAGGAATCCCCGAGAAGGACAGGCCGGAGCTGGACCCAGTATCATGGCTGCCCAGAGCTGCGTGGGGCTGTGAGTACTGGAGCTTGTAACTCTGCACTGGGAACAAGGAGGGAGGTTGCTAGATAGTTAAGTGGGGCGGTGGTCGCTCTGTGTGGCTTTGCAGAGAGCGGCAGAAGAGGGCACCAGAGGGGTTTGCTGGGGAAAGTTACTGGCGCCGAAGATGGCCAGGATTACCCAAGACTCACCACTAAACTGGAACTTTGCTCAGGACTCCTGAACTCTGTGTGCAGACACATTACTCAGTGCCTGCTCCTCCAGACTGTGCTACCACTGGGCCCGTGGGGCCTGGGTTTGAATGCAACCCTGTTCTACTGCTCCCCCTATATTTCCCCTTGTTGTTTTTCTCCTCTCATCCATTGTACTTTTCCTGTGGGTGGGTGGGTGTGTTCACTCTGGGGGGTTTGGAACAGGTGCCCCTGGGGTGGAAGGGATTTCTCCTGCTGCATTCCTGCATGCGCTTTCTCGTGGCCAGAGCTGCCTGCAGAGCAGACTCCATCTTGGCCATGAGGGCGCTAAAGTTACACTTAGATGATATTTGTGCTAAAGTTTTGAAAAAAAAAGTAATGAAGGCAAATCTGTCGATATTTTTTGGACAGTGATTTGCCTTCTTTATTCTGTTATGTCTAAAGGTATTATAGTAAGTTTTAGTAACTTGATTTCAAGCATAAAAAAAAAAAAAGTGTTACAACATTCTGTTTCCTCAACAACTTTAAATATAAAGAACAGCATATGGTTTACCTTGAAATTCAGACTCTCCTTTATTATGGTTTTCCGAATTTTGATCATAGCATCAGATTCTTCTGTGGCATTTACAAAATGACAATCTTGGATTGCTGGGAAACCCCTCTTATTCAACAGCTCTTTGGTAATTTTACTCAGACAGGCCTTACGTTGCTTCTCACTAGAGGCATCTAAATGAGTACCAACAAGAATCACAGGGGATGAGGAAGCTCGAGCCTGTTAATAAGATCCACACAGTTTGTTATCTCAGTGTTGAATCATGATTTTCTCTTTATGTTTACACAATTCAATCATAACATATGAAACTCTAGGAACACGAAAAGGCAACCATGTTTGTCACTGCTGTCTCTTTGTCATAATTTATATTTCTCTATTTTCTTCTCAAAAGTGAAGGCAGAGTAATATTAGGAATTTTAAAAACTGATTTGTTTTAATTCACATCCTGCCAGAATTTATGAAAAAAAAACTGAGTTTTTAAAATATGTAATACAAGGAAATATTTTAGGTCTGCTGATGGAGTAATCAGTAGAACGAAATCTGAAAGTCTATACGTTTGAAGCTGCATGTCCATTTTATAGTTTTGATTGGGTAAGGCAATAACAGTGTTACGGATCTGTTATAAGGATGGGTTTGATCCCGAACACAAACACACCTTTATCTTGGGGAAGCTAGGATCTAGAATCCAAACTTTGCAGCTTGGTTCCACCTCTAGTAATATACTCTAGCAAACATATTTTTAGAAAATACAGTCTTTCAGCAAACAAACTGGTGCACTTATGAACTAGAGGTACTTAAAGTGGGAAAGGAGTACATGCCAGTTATGGCCTTTTCTAAAAACTCACTATGGCTTTATATCTTGGGATAGGGAAACAAGATATGAACACTGTGTGATGATTGAAGGAAAACAGCAGGTAACAGTTATGAAAAAAGAGTGAAAAAACCTAGTATCTTTGTATTGATCTATCTCTGGTACAGTTAGATTGAAAAGAGTAAGGGTGTAATACTCAACTTGATAGTTAAGGATATGATAAGATCACAGAGGTCATGGATTCTGTGACTTTAATGGACCTCTGTCACTACTTTGCCTTCAGCCTCGCCACAGTAGCTGTTAGCAGCAGGGGCTAGAGCTGTTCCCCACCATGGCAGCTCTGTGTTAACCAGCGTAACTCTACTGACTTCATTGGTGTTTACAGCAGTGAGAAAAGTGAACCAGGGCCAATGTTCAGAACTCTCTATACACTATTTAACAGTCCCCCTTACACTGTTTTGTTTGTCTATGCAAAATAACATCATAACTTGCCAACTTCTTATTATGCATACCCTACTGCACAAATCTGAACTGAAAACTGCACTTCTTTGTAAGTCTGCAAAAAATTATGAAGACATTTTCATAATCAATAATACACATTCCAGAAACTTCCTAATCTTAATATTTGTACCAGCTCAGCAGCCCGTACAAAAAGTTTCAAGTGAATTCTCTTTGATACTTTAATAGAGTCACTTGGAATTTAAAAATCTATATTATAAAAACACTTCTATTACCTTAATATTAAACAGCCATGGCTTCATAGCATCCACTTCTGCTTGTCCTTTGCTGAGATCATAAACAGCAAGATACAAGGCTCTCTGAGTCATAAAATGTGGATGAGTGCTGTAAAACTCCTCTTGTCCTAATGGATAAAGAAATCAAATATTTCATACTACTTTCCTCACTTCACTCCTTCAGGTGAAAGAAATACAGCAGAACCTCATTTCTCCTCAGTCCACTAATCTGCAAACCTAACTAGTTCTCACAAAAATCCTGACAGTCCCATTTCACTTCTCTGCAACACTTTCCATTGACATTAATGGGCTTTGGATCAGACTTATGATGAACTAGGATCTAGCAACTTCAGAGGCTACTTCTTCCTCCACAAACTTCCTAAATAGCTAAGCTGTACAGGAACAATGCATCTAGAGAGACCCGCGTTTAGACAGCTGACACCAGAGGTAGAACATTCGTAGCTGTTTGACATTGGCTGTGGAACTTAAATAGGCAAGATCAGACTGAGCCCAAGCATGACTGTGTTCAGATCTAAACGAGACACAGATCTTTTGACAAAGACTCTTCCTGGGACACTGACCTCTTTTAGGGGAAAAAAATCCCTAAAACTACAAACGTATTGAAACCTGGAAGGAGAGGGTGGACTATAACTGAAAGAATGAACGAAAACCAAGAACACATACAGGGATGAAACCCTGGCTCCCCTGAAGTCAATGGCAAAACTCCCACTAAGTTTCAATGGAATGATGTTTTCACCACAGTTTTTCTACTCACTCATACTCTTCCATAATTGTATTTGGTTCTAATATACACATGTGACAGGCATATTGGAAATACTTAAAGACAGATAAATTAGGGTGGTTAGTGTGCACTTTGCCTGTATATATATTCCTTTCAGTGTACCCAAACTGAATTCTGATGAAGTACACCAGGGGAGCCCTTATACAACTGTTATGGTCTGTAACCTTAACTATAATTTAACTTAAATTTTGCCTCAGTGCAGGGGGATGGATTAGATGATCTCTTCATGTCCCTTTCAGTCCTACATTTTTATGATTCTACAGCAAATTGCAGTACTTAGCTATTCTGTAGTCACATTACCATAATTAATACTAAACCACTATTATAAAATAAGTGATCAGAGTACATTTAATGATGAGGTATCCTTGGGTCTTCTGTTTTATGTATTTGTTCAATTAAATCACTAATTTGCAAAATTCAGTAACTCACAATGAGTTCCTTGATCCTGAGTATGAATTAGCAAGATTCTGCTGGATGTGGTTTGAGATTTTACAGACTGTTTCTAGGAACAAGCATTGCATATATGAGTTAATCAGGGCAATCAATTAATGTTTGTGAACAGAATACCTGCAAAATCCCAGACATTTAATATCAAATCTTTCTTCACTTTGCCTTTCACTGGAACTGACCAGTCCTTTACATCTATGCCTACTGTAGGATTCTGCGTCCCCAAATCTGATCGCTTGCATTTCATTAGTTGTTGTAACAGTGTAGTTTTACCACTGCCAGTATTTCCCACAATCATGAGTTTCATTCTATTATAAGGGACAGCCTTCTTTAGCCGCTGCTGAAGAAACCTGGCATGAAAAATAGTTAATAAGAAGTGTATAATAAAGACACATACCAAAAGAAGTCTTGAACTGGCAAACCAAGATCATTCCAACCCCTTTTCAAAATTATTTACATAAATTATTTAATATTGCATTTAATCTCTTTGACAATGTGTGTGTTCATTTTGTATTTTTTTTAAATGTTTAACACAGACTAAATATCTTGTGTGTTTGGAACAACTACTGCAAAACTTTCTATGAGTGACATATTGTAACATATTAAAAATGTACTAACCAACCATTAAATACCTTTGTCTGCCTAAGAGTCATATGCTTTTCTGGAGGTATCATCAACTCAAAGTGATACTATTACATTTTCATATGACTATGAACCACATTTTTCTTGAGGAACAAAGGTTCACCAGAATCATAACTAAGTCAAAGATCATGTAGGAAATCAGCTGATACCTTTAAAGGGGCATATTG
The DNA here is from genome assembly GCF_003597395.2 of Chelonoidis abingdonii. Lineage (NCBI taxonomy): Eukaryota > Metazoa > Chordata > Testudines > Testudinidae > Chelonoidis > Chelonoidis abingdonii. The sequence goes on from NC_133769.1 coordinate 30,969,961, forward strand.
TTACCACACCATCCACTGTGTATTCCACAAAGCCATGAGAAAAAAAGACAACAACAATAGGATAACAAACCTTATAATGTCTCTGGCTTTGCATCCAACATGTTTGAAATCTAAATTAAGATGAAGCCCATCCAAAGGAAGATCCCAGATTTTGGACAACTTTCCCATTTCATCTGGAAAGGATCTCAAGCCAGGATTATAACTTACATCCAGAGATGTCAAGTTTTCCAGGAAGCCAATCTGAGGAGGAATCTGGATAGAGAAAAGTTAATAAACATTTGAACATTTATTAAAAGTGAGTGTTTATTTGTCTATATATGAGGATGAGTATCTTAAGCAAATATTTAATAAGATCAAACACAATTCCAATTCTTTCCTTCCAGTTATCATCATCATCATCTAAACTATACATGCCTAATATCTTGATTGGACAAGAAAGTAACTTTTAAACTAATTTTTTATCCCTTTTACAAAGATGAAGACAAATACTGTTCTTACCATACATTAAAGACAGAAAGAGCTTGAAGAAAAATAGTCATATTCTTTTCAAAGGCAATACACAGTTCTAATTACATGCTATTTTACTATTAGGGTCTTCATTCATAAAAAGTAGTGCAAGAAGGACCAAATTTAATTTAGGGTTGATCTGAAAACCAAGTGATCATTCTAAAGACCATATATAAATAGGAAAAAGTGGTTTGATGTTTTTAAGTATCTAAAAATTCATACTTTACCTCCTTTAACTTGTTATGGGACAGATGTAGCTTTTCAAGCCTAGACCATGCATATGCTTTTTCATTCAAGTCCAAAATCTCTATCTGATTGTAGTTAAACAAGAGCTCCCTTAAGTTTAAGGATTTCCAGTGCATAGTTCCAGGCAGGTTTATGATTTTATTGTTGCTTAAATCTACTGATCGCAAACTAAGAAAATAAGAGAAAAAATTAGCAGAGAAAATACATAAAATGGAGACTAGCTATAACTATGTTAATCTGTTATAAACAAACAAAAGGGGAAGATATTAGAATAAGAATTTCTGTTGCAAATTTAGATAGGAAAATAGAAAATTATTGATGATATTAGGACAACCTCAACAATGTTCTTAAAGGAAGTAAGGTTAGAAAGTAACAATAATTATCTGAGACAATATTGCAAATAGGATGTGGATATATTGGGGCGAAAAAGGAAAAGGAAAGAAAACCAGAGAACTATGACTGATTCAATAAAGCATACTGTTAATGTATTTATTTACACATGAAATTATATATTCTGGAAATGAACACTCATAATGTAATGAATATACTTATTTCAGTGACTGAACCAAAAGTGGCACTTTCAAATACATGCATGCGCAGTTACATCAATATGGGATAATATAATTGTTTTTATTTATACAGTATGATGAGTGTGCATAGTACCATCCAGATGAATAAAAGACCAAATCTAAATTATGCTGTTAGCCACACCTGGGTAAATATGGGTTAACTCAAATAAAATCAATAGTTATTCCAGTTTTTTATCCATATATCAGAGCAGAATTTGGCCAATGGTGCTAGGTTCTAGTGACTTCACAGTAATGGCATCTTTACTAAAATAAACACACTTAGAACATTCATTTCAATATATCAGAAGAATGTACTTATTTTAATGTGTTTTATGAGATTCAAATAAAAAGGCACTAAGTGTTCCCCTAAACATTCTTGTATGTATATACTGAAGACTACATGTTGAAGAAACACATGAATTGCAGAATATCAGAGTTGGAAGGGACCTCAGCTACTCCAACCCCCTGCTCAAAGCAGAACCAATCCCCAGACAGATTTTGCTCCAGATCCGTAAATTGGCCCCCTCAAGGATTGAACTCACAACCCTGGGTTTAGCAGGCCAATATTCAAACCACTGAGCTATCTCCATTATGCACATTTTTTTTTTATGTGCAATCTATGGAACAAATGCAGCTGTGTTTATTTCAATGTGAAGTATGAACTGTGAAAAATTCCTGGACCTTTTATCGGACTTGTCTGGGCTGGGAGACAAAGTTTGAGAGCTGCATCTCCTTAAATACGTAAATTAAGTTTTAGGGCTGTCGATTAATCACAGTTAACTCATGATTAATCACAGTTTTAAGTCACTGCGATGAATACCAGTTGAAATGTATTACATTTTTAGATGTTTTGTTACATTTTCAAATATATTGATTTACATCACAACACAGAATACAAAGTGTACAGTGCTCACTTTATATTATTTTTATTACAAATATTTGCACTGTAAAAATGATAAACAAAAAATAGTATTTTTCAATTTGCTCTACAGTACTTGTATGGAGGTGATCTCTTTACTGTGAAAGTGCAACTTACTAATGTAGATTTTTTTTTACATAAAACTGTACTAAAAAACAAAACAATGTAAAACTTTAGTGCCTACAAGTCCACTCAGTCCTACTTCTTGTTCAGCCAATTGCTAAGACAAAACAAGTTTGCTTACATTTATGGGGGATAATGCTGCCCACCTCTTATTTACAGTGTCACCTGAAAGTGAGAACAGGTGTTCGCAGGGCTCTTTTGTAGCTGACATCACAAGGTATTTACGTGCTAGATACTTCTATAGAAGTACCTTTAGTCAATATGTAACCTGTAGTGGACACTGGAAGGAGTAACAGGAGGGGGCCACAGAGATATTGGATACATAAGAGAGGGGGGTGGAGCTGCAATACCAGAACCAGGAGAAGTGATAAGAGGGAGCTGCAATGTGAGGGATGAATTGAGGAGCAATACTAGTGCCTAAGAAGTGACTTGAAAAAGTGGGTTGGAGAGTAGTGCTGAGACTGGGAGGACAGGAAGAGGAAGTGGGCGACTAAACCTCTCTGGAGCTTGGAAAGGTGGCAGAAAGAAATGGGAGTGGCAATGGAAAGGAGCAAGTGCATGAATAATGTTGAGTGTGGGAGGTGTTGCTAGGCCATTTAAAAAATAGTTAACATATTAAAAAACAGCCTCATAGGTCTGGACTGAGGATTTGTTACATCCCTAGTATTAATGTGGTTACAATTAAAGGATGTGCCAAGTGCATTATTTTGGCCAAGGTGCTAAAATTTAACATTGCTGTAGCAAACTCAGTAGGGCTAGTTTTCACATGAATAATGCTTTGATGGAACAGGATAATTTGTGACAAACGCAGCTCTAACCCAATTCAACTTATGGGACATATGCAGTGTTATTCTTTGAGAAGGAACTTATCGTAGACATTTGGGAAGGGAGCCACTGGACTCAGTTGCCTTGTGTAAAATGATGAAGTTCCTAGACTTAATGAAAAGAGAAATTGCCAGTATCCTTTTTACTTTCTTAGAACCAATTTGTTTTTTCTGGTGCAAACTCTGGAGGCAAAAATGGGCAGCTTCAGCATTCCTAAAAACATCTTTTAGTTTTGTTTTGTTTTTTTAAAAAGAGAAGTTCGTAGTTTGGAACTACCTAGGGGATTCAGGCTTTCTGCAGTTATTGAAGAAAAAGTGACCTACTCTAGCTTGAGTAGATGGTCACCATATTTTAGATTTAGACTTTTTAGGATGATTTGCTGAAAACGTCGAGTAGAAACACACTGTATTTTCTGCTTAATAATTGCCATTCCACTAGGTTCTCTTTCACAGAGGACACAACATTGGCCTTAACAAGTGAAATAACTTACTGTGGAAGAAGAAGAATTGCTTCTGGAATACTGACAAAATGATTTTGAGATAATTTTAAATTTGTTATGCCAGATGGCAAGTTAGGTATGGTATCTAAAATAGAAAAGAAACTGAATTATTTCCTTTAGACATTTTTCAGCACTTTTTATCTTAGTTTATAAAGCTGTCATTTTCTAAAATTAGAGATAGATTGTGTGGCTAGTTTCTGAACACTGGTATCTGTTTCTATTTTTTGGTGCTCAAATTGGCACTTACAAGAGTAAATAACCATTTTAAAATCACCCAAGCGTTGACTTGAGCTCCAAAGACAGGATTGGATTTTCTTTTTCAGGAAAATTGAACTCCCAATTTGAAGAGTTTAGAGAAGAATTAAAATACCTGTTTTCTCCAAATATTTCTACATTTTTAAACTTTTATTAGGCACTATGATATTTAATTTCATATTATTATCCAACATTGAAATATTCTTATTTACATTTTGCTGTGTTACTAATACTATATATGCTTGTCATTCCAACAATGTAGTAAAATACCATATGTACAAAAAAGATTGCTTAAAAACTTCATTTACATAACAGCTACCTTCTGAAAGAAACTAGATTATAAGCATGTACAAAATAAAAAATTCTATATGTTGGTTAGATATGTAAGAAATTCTAATAATAATTTAAGAACTTTTATAAATTCATTAGGGCAGGTGATTCATTTATTACAGTTTCTCAAATTAGTTGCTTTTTTTTGTATAAAATGTTTTAAGCCATTGAATCATATTTTGTATTGCTTAGTCAGATGACAGTACCAGGAGAAATCTATGCAGACACTCAAAAGACTCACTAATCTCACTTAAATCAGTGTAAATTTAAATTAATGGAGTTATAGTGATGTAAAAATGGCATGAGAAAAGAATCAAGTTCAAGTTATTATTTATCAACAATTACCACACCACAGTACCTGAGATGCTACAATTATTTCCTATGGTAAGCATAGGGAAATAGTATTGTATATGTGATAATTGTTGTGGTATACTCTGGCTAATGAATATAGTGTGGTAACTGTTGATAAATGTTTATGAGGCTAATACTGTATATTAGACGTTGCCATTTTTCAAGCAGTCTTTACATTAACTTTTCTGCTTTGCCTTCTTCCTAATCTGGACTAGACCACGTATCATCTAAACGTCTCTCATTCTTTTTTCAGGAACTCCTAGAACACTTACCAAGTAAATTCATCCTGGCACTAAATATCTCCAATTTTGTGCACTCCTTGAGAAAATCAACAGCCAGGGATGAAATATTGTTCTTACTAATGTTTAAAACTTTTAATTCGTTCAAGCATATGGGTGAACATATACCTACAATTTTGTTTCTAAGGTAAAGGAAAACAAATATTAGAAGTGTTATACAAAACTACTTGCTTTAAAAAAAAAAGGAAAGTTAGAGTATGGACTTGATTTTGCTGTCTTTACGTATAAGAACAGAAACTGAAAATAGTATTACCCGAGTAAGGACTGATGGATCAGGATTGATATTTATCCACAATACCAATGCATATGACAATATGAATACTTCATTGTATGTATTTATTCACTATATAATTCAAATGTTAGCATGTGCAATAAAGTGTCATTTTCTGATTACACATCAAGGTCCAATCCTCCAAGCACATGTGATTAACTTTAAGTAAAGGTATGTCTACACCGCAATTAAAAATCTGCAGCTTGCCCGTGTCAACTGACTCAGGCTTGCAGGGCTCAGGGCAAGTGGCTGTTTAACTGCAATACAGGCAGACATTCGGGCTGCCCTTTAACTTGAGCCCTGCGAGCCCAAGACAGCGGGCACGGGCCAGCAGCGGGTAACTAATTGCAGTGTAGACATACCCTATGTGAGGAGTTCCACTGACCTAATATGTATTTGCAGGATTGCAACCTAAACAGCATCTCTCAAGTTAAAAGAAATAGATAACCAACTTCTACAGGACATGGACAGACAAGGAGATAGTTCTAAGATTAATATATGATATAAAATGCATGTATCCTAGAAAAAAGAACAAGGGAAACAGAGAGAGAGTTAAAGATTTTCAGTGTGAAATATAAACTAAGATGTTAGAGATATTTGGGAATGAGAGGAATAGCAAAAACCTCTCTACCAGGATGATATTAGAAACATGAACTCATCTAATGAAAAATAATAAAAATGAAGAAAAGGAATGGAAATCTGGATTCTGCATCTCCTTGCTTTTGTGAATTTAATTAATTACTATATCACATTTTTTATTAGAAAATAATTTACATTCAATGACACTGATTATTCTGGATGAAATAAACTGATTATTTTTTGCAATTTTTGTTAAACAGTAATAAAATAAACTGGCACTATTCTTACCCTTCTAGCATTAGCTGTTCTAGGTTTTCTGCAACATCCGCAAGAAATTTAGGAATGCATGACAGTTGATTGTATGATAGATTAAGCTGCTTCAGAGTTGGGCATTTGGTATGTGGATCCAAAGCTAAGGAAGGGCCAATGTCATTCCGAGAGACATCAAGGTTTGCAATAAAATTCATTTTCAGTAAATAGGTAGGAAAAGATGCAAACCGGTTACTGTGCAAATCCAAGTAAGTCAAACATTTCAAAGTCTGAAGGAAAATGAGAATTTCTTTTTTAAAAAGTACAACATACAGATATGAATTTCTAATTTTTAAACTAAATTAATATTTTAGGCAATTACTTCATATTTATTTTATTTATGCTATCAAGTAAATTGAGAGAAAATGGTAATTATTACAATTATTATATAATATGATATCAATAAAATAAAGAGGATGTGCATGAATGCTGTAATAAAACTAACTAGTACAATTACACAAAGCCTTTAGCACAGTGGTATCCAAACTTTTTACGCCCAAGATCACTTTTTGAATTTAAGGGCAACCCAGGATCTACTTCGGCCCTTCCCTGAGGCCCCACCCCTTCCCCAAAGCCCCGCCCCACTCACTCTATCCCTTCCTTTCTCCGTCATTCACTCTCCTCCACCCTTACTCACTTTCACCAGGCTGGGGTAGGGGGTTGGGGTTCGGGAGGGGGTGCAGACTCTGGGATGGGGCTGACGGGTTTGCAGTATGGGAGGGGGTACAGGGTGCTAGCTCTGGGAGGGGGCTCAGGGCTGGGGCGTGGAATTCAGGAGGAGAGGGGTCAGGATGTAGGCTCCAGGAGGAGGCTCAGGGCTGGGATACAGCCTCCCGCCAGTGTGGCTGTTGCTAAGGCAGACTCCCTGCCTACCCTGGCCCCATGCTGCTCCTGGAAGGGGCCAACACGCCTGTGTGGGGGTGTGGATGGGCAGCACATGGCTCCATGCACTGCCCCGCTTTGCAAGCAGCGCCCCCACATCTTCCATTGGCCACAGCCTCCAATTCCTGGCCAATGCAGGGGCAGTGCTGAGGGAGATCCCTGTCCCCACGCTCCCAGGGCTGTGCTGGCCCCTTCCTGGAGTGGTGTGGGGCTGGGCAAGGCAGGGAGCCTGTCTTAGCAGCAGCCCTGCTGTGCCGCCAGAGATCGCGATCGCCTGGGAGATCCTCTAGGATCGACCAGTCAATTGCAATCAACCAGTTGGTGACCACTGCTTCAGCATATAAGTAGCATATGCAGTTCTGATTTCCATTTACATAATGCAATCACGTAAACTATCTGTAATGTATCTTCCCAATCTGACCCTCTGCAGTAAGTATCCGACAGAAATTACCTGAGCATGTCTGCACAATTAACTGGTTAACAGCACATTCAGTTACTGCATGAAAATTGTACACATGCAAATTAGGGAACCTAATGTACACATGTAGACACAATGATGACAATCTGGTCTTTCATCTTAAAAGAAATAATAATTTTCTTGCATTATGTAAAATTACATAAAATTACTTCACACAGTTGTTCTGGAATGCTTGTGAGTGCATTTTGGTGCAGCTCCAATTTCTCAAGACGTTCCAAGTGATCAGTTAAGCAGCAGTTCTGACTGATGGCATCTATATTCTCCAGCTCATTTGATGAAAGATCTAATGATTTAATATATTCTCTCTCAGAGAGCAATGAAGACAAACTGTCTGATCGTCTTAAATGCGATTGGAATTTTGAGATCCCTTCTATTAAAACAAAAACATAAGCATTCATTTTCACTGGTAAATATAAAACAATTTAATAACACGATTTCATTGATCTCTGAATTACAATTCACAGAATTTGAGGTCTAACTCTGTACCCAATGAAGGCAATAGCTGTTTAGATATTGGCTGAAATGGGAGCCAATGAGGACTTCTGTTAAGAAGCTGCAATTCAAATTCCTATAGGGTTCGATAGGGAGTAGAGGGATACTTATGTTCTGCATAATACAATGGCTTTAAAAATGCTTCTTAGGGCAATCATGAATGTACATGGCTTTAAAAATCCTTTTCAGAGCAGTCATGAATGTACATTATTATACATAATCTTACAGAAATTCTTTGTAAAGCTGAAGAGAAAAGTGCTTTACAGTATAAGCAACATTTGTACAGTTTTATTAAAGTTTAAAGTATTAGGAGTAATTTTTCTAAACAACATTTTTGGAAAACTTACTCCTAATTTTTCAAACTTGAATATAACAGTGCCAATGTTGCGTAAACAATTTACTTCAACAGATTACTGATTACAGTTATCCACAAAAAATGTTAAAAACTTGAAAAATCTTATGTATTTTTTACATCTGACTTACTGTGAGATTCATCTGAAGACAATAATCTTCTTCTTTGCTTCACTAATGGTTCATGATCTGAACCGGGTCCCTGGTAAATCCCAAAACACAACAAAAAACAGCAGCTGTGAATATTTTTACATCTCTAAAAATGTATGAATTTGATTAACTTTCTTTTTATAGCAATCTGCAAGTCATCCACACAGTAACTTAAAAAAATGAAAATTTTAACCTTAAAATGTAACAAAAAAATAACTTGCTGTTTACGAATTACTGACTTTAATACAAAACAAGAATAGATTTCAAGTATAATGAAATTTACAGGCTTTTTTCTTTGGCAACATAAAAATGACAATTAGTTTAAAAAATATTATCTGAACTTTAAATAGTTCTTGTTAGATCAGAATGGCTATTTGTACTGTTTGCCATAGGCAGTTCATAAACACTTGCTGAAATAAAATGCTATCTATGGAAACACTCGATTTAGATGGGCACACAGTCATCACACAGTTATGGAATATTTTATAAAGGTACTAAATGGTGTACTGGTGACCATCAGTCATTTCTTGATATTTTATCATTAACAGTTTTCCATCAGGCACCATAAATAATGGATTTAGGGAGGTTTATAGTAAATAAATTACTTATCTTACCAGAGAATTGGAATGCCTTTGCAAAGTAGGAGAATATCTTTGTAAGGGCGTATCTTTGTACAGATCAGTAACTGCAATGGAGTTGAATTTCTTTTTCATCAGAAATGAACTTTCACTCCCTATTACAAAGTGAGGACATAGAGATAGAGAAAATTCAACCAAATAATACACATATCAACGTAAACCGTAGTGCAGTATTTCCAGCACATTAATAGCAGGAATTGACTGGCTAATTCAATGTGCAATATGAAAAGAATATACTCTAGTATACTATAGTACTGTACTAATTTAACAAGCTCCAGATGTAAACTTTAGTTTGCTAGGTCATTCCTTTTGCATTCATGCTAACAGGATTTTCAGAAATATACAGCTGTGATACTTAAGTTAGTTTAAAAAATATATCCTCGTCTGCTTGGAAGCAGGAGAGCTCTGGGCCATACAGGCAAACATGCTGTTGAAGGGAGCTTCAGACTTGTGGCTTCAGCATTTCTTAGAACAAATTGATCCATCTACCATTAGAGGTCACTATAGTGGCTGCTGTTGCATAATCTACAGTTGCCTGACATCCTTCCTCCTGCAGGTTGATCCTCCACTTGCTGGCTCCTCTTCTGCTCTTTGCCTATGCTGTCCTACAGAGCGGCATGGCAGCACCTGAAGCTGGGAGAGAAGGAAGGGAGGTGCCTTCTTGAACGGGAAGGGGAGGAAGAGTGGAGTCCCCTCAACTCATCACCACTGCATGAGAGGGTAAAAGAAAAAAAAGGCATCTGGCCCCTTTTGGCCTTCGGATGAGAAGGTGAGAGATGGTGGGAGGGTGAATGAGATGAACGAAAAAAGGTTCAATGGCTTTCTCAGCCCTGACGGGCAAAGGAGGGAGACAGAGAGACTTCTAAAATCCTTTAGATATTAAGAGAGAAGGATGGATGGGAAGCTCCTGGGTTTCTTCCCACTTTGGATGGAAAGTTACTCTACACAACATTTGATGCTATTTAGATACATTTTATGTATTAACTCACATCTTGTGCCACCACAAAACAAAATGTTAATACAAATAATAATTAATGGTATTGTGAATATAAAATTCTCCTTCTCATCGTTTAATGGGAAATGTCTGAGTGGTTTCTGTAGTTTCACATATCTGGGCCCCATTCAGTCTCATTCTCTCCTATTTGCTGGAGGTAGGAGATCTGTGGGCCTCATACTCATTCTTTGTGGAGGAGGAGACAGGCCTCTAAAATTCTAAGATCACCCTGTTGGAAGAATTCATGTTGTTCACCACAATTTACAAATGAATACCAGTTTTGTTATATGGGGCAACTAACGGTATCTACTAGCATACATACTTCTGGAAAACAATGCTACAGTAATGAAAAATGATGCCGAATGATGCAATAGAAAAACACAAAATAGATAACAAAAATATCAACAAGGCTGTTAAAATTCTAATTCTTGAGCAACGATTTTAGCTTTCCAAGATTTTCAAAAAATAACACTGGCATTAAAGCAAAAAAAATCTGATTGTCTAGCCAATTTTATTAGTCACTGTATGCAATGCAAAAATTCTGTTGTAACTATTTAACGACATTAACATTTACTATAATTACTGTCGGAACAGATTGTATGTTGAAGATGCATCCATGGAATTTAAGTTAAGTTTTCTGAAGATGTGATAAAGACTATTTTTTTTTTTTTAATAGAGAAGGTGAGAGAGATCTTTTGGACCACCTATTTGTGAAAGAGACAAGTTTTTGAGCTACACAGAGCTTTTCTTCAGGTCTGGAAAAAGGTACTCAGAGTGTCATAGCTAAATACAGCGTGGAATAAATTGTTTAGCATAAGTAGTGAACACATATTCTAAGAGTCCATTTGAGGTGAAGTGGCCATTAATACCTCTCCAGTCATAAGACAAAAAAGAGTAACAAGCTGTAATAAGCCATAAATCCAATGTCTTTATTAAGACCACAATTTTTAGTGTCTAGCAAAAAGTTATAAAATTAAGCTCCTAGGTTCATCTTTTGAAGATGTTCTGCAACCTTCTTTGAGGATGAGTACTGATAGTCAATTTATATCTGACCTGTTTAATGAAAAATGATGTTTTGGTCCTTTATTGTTTTTCAGTGTGAGTTCATTTGAGCCAATGAAATGATAGAAAATAAATTAAGTGAATAATCTAAAACCTAAGAACCTCAGTTTTGAAGACACATACATTTACCTGCCACTGTTTTCCACATATACACAAAAGGCTTATATAAAAATATCCTACAGTTATACACAAAGTGTTCTATCTTCAAACAAATAAATCGGGGTATTATACTTTACTTATTTATTTACTACTTTATGGTCCAATAGTTGCCAAAATACTTTAAATTGAATTTGCATCACAAATTCTAGACCAGCATTGTGAAGAGGAGACAAAATTGCTAGAGTATATGTACCTTCACTATTGGTGTCATCACTGAAGCGAAACACGCTGTCTACTAATGGCTCAGCCATGCATGTACAATCATCACTTTTATCCAGTACATCTTCAGAGGAAGTTACATCAGAACTGGATCTTGATCTGTCTTCTGAAAAACTCTTCATTTGGTATCTGAGCACTATTCTTGCCAATGCAGAACCTGCATCTAAGACACCAATAAAGTGGCATGTTCTTCAGTAAATTCATGAAGATTAAGATTACTATAAAGACTTGATTTTTTTATTTTTAAAGGTTAGGGGCCATTTCAGAACTAAGAGGGCTATGCTGATTTACACAATCTATGTAACAGGCTCTCTAACACTGTATTTCAATTTTAAAACTCGTTCTGAAGGTTTGTAAAACATCATTAGGAGGGTTTAGCACATTTTAATGTAACAAATTCTATACACACTTACTCGTTTGTTGTCTTACAGGAGTAAGTTTATTTGGGAACAAAGGGCTGAGCCAGGAAGGTTCAATTCTCCCCATGCAAAATCCTCCAAGACATATACTGCTGTTGGCTACATCCAGGCTAAGCTTCCTTAAGAGCAAGCTGATAATTTGGCTCTCTCTTTTCTTTATGCTGACTGTTAAAGCACTCCGAACATCCTGCTCTCGAGCACCACTAGTTAATAGCAGTTCCACCAGCTTAGGATTGCTTCCTTTCTCACAAACCTATTACAGAAGAAATGAATAAAATGTGTGTAAAACAGCAGCTTAGATTTTAACAAGAGTTGTTTCAACTACTGTTTCTCCATATTCTCAGTATGGTGTCCTTGGATGAACTGTAACACAGAATTTCCTAAACATCAAGGCTGAGATTTCTAAAACTGCCTAAGTGAAGTTCATCAAGCCCCCTAGGCTGCTTTAGCCTACTTGTAATGGATATCTCCAAAACATGTGGCAAATGCCATATATTTTGGCATGAGTACACGTAAGTGGTTGGTTATACCAATGAAAATGATGGATAATTTGTGATTTGCTTGCTGCAATCTGAAGTCAACGGTGTGACGCCTCTTGGGATACCCGGGATTGAAAGTCACCTTTTTACCCTCGTGCCTCCTGAGAGAGGGAGACTTGCTTGTGCTTAACTGAGTGTCAGCTCCCTGACAATTCTGGTCAGTTAGCCCAACAACTTATCTCCTCTGGGCTATGCCAGCCCTTACTATGCCTTGCAGCTTAATACTAGGTGTACCTCAGTCACCAAACCCCTTTGAAACTTTTCCCTGCAGGATGCTCTGAACACTGCAGGATTGGGTCTAATGATAGTTAATCTTGATCATGCATGCACACACATCCAAATTAAAATCATCCATAAAAGTGACATCTTTCAAACCAATATAACGATCTACATTTTCAAGAACCTACCTGATAGATTAAAGAGCTTGTCTTTGTGTTCTTATTAACATCAGCTCCCAGTAAAAGTAAACATTCAGCCATAATGCTATTGTACTCAGCACATGCTTTCTCCAACATTGTGTTTTTTAAATCATCATTGTTGGCTATTTTAGCAAAGCACTTACAGCAAAAGCTTTGAAACTGAATGGGAAGAGAAATAACTGAAATGAAGGCAGCAAACTTCAGAACATTTCAGAACATCTAGATGTGGAGTGATTGAAAGAAAGAAGATACCTGCTCATCTCTTTGTTCAGTGAAACACATGGACATTTGATAAAAAATGACTGTGTCAAATGATTCATATATCAGCAGCTTTGCAAAACAAGGTGACAAGTCAAGGATTGTCAAGATCATGTGAAATCCCTATAAATAACAAAATGATGTGATCAACAACAAATGTACATTTAAAAAATATCAAATTTTAAAATGATGGAAGTCAGATACCATGTGTTACAGAATTAACGAAAAGAAATTTATGAGTAAAATAGATATACCCTTTTGGTATCTTTTGTTTTGGTTTTTTGACATGTAATCATATTGGACTGCAAGGTGGATCAGAACACAGCAGAAGGTCTGAGTATCGAACCACTTTTAGTCTTAAGAGTATTTCTATACCGTAGTCAGGAGGTCTGATTAAGCCATGCACAGGCATACCCAGAGCAGCACTGATCAAGCTAGCTTTCTAAAACTAGCAATGAAACTGGTAGTGCGGGTGACTGCATAGGCTAGCTGCACGAGCATGTACCCAAGGTCCTGGACGGCCTTGCACTTGGTTAGCTAACCCATGCTGCTGCCTGTGCTTCACTGCTATTTTCAGTGAGCTAGCTAGATCAAAGTAGTTTTGGCATGCCCAGATGTGCTTCAATCACACCTCCCTACTGCTGTGTACATATACCCTCAGTTGCAGTTTAGTCTCGGTTAGTTTGACCCACTTCTGTAAGTTAGCAGCAGCTACTGGCTGATGTTTTGAAAAACTAGCATTGGGCCTGGTACATTATCAGGTCTACTGTTATAAACTGAAATTACCTAACTTTATGTAAAAATAAATAAAAAAACATTGTCAACATTTTAGGCCCAGCATTGAAACACTACTTTTGCTGAAAACCTTCATTTCCAGATTATCCCTAGACGTATACATATTCTCCCTCCAAACTATCATTCATAGATACAAGAAAGAAAATAAAACAGAACATAATTTGAATTAATTCTTAGCATGAACAGAAGTTATAGATGTCTTCATAGGTTGAGATAGTGCCCAGCTATAGAACAAATACACAGGAGAGAAAAAAGGAAGACCTTTCCCTTCCCTTTTGCATTCTCAGTGCAAGGGACAGACACAATGATGGCTCCTGTGCTCAGAAATAGCAAGGCTGCTTCTTACTAATGCCCAAAGGACACAAGTTACCCCAGATGGGGTGGGTGAAGATGCCCCTAACAGATATTGAAGTGTTCACACCACACAGCCTGCATGCCTGCTCCACAATGTTCAGTTTGAAACACTAGTTTGCTAAAATACTTATAGTAAATCTAGAAATTAAAGAGAAAAACCCAACAACTCTATTTGTAAAATTTGAGCCTATTAACTAGAAATGGGTAAACTGAGTGAGAGACAAGAACCTTTGTTCAAAACTCATTGTGACTACTATTTGAGTAATTTCCTCCCCCAAACATTATTTTTTTCATTTTTCTCCGTTTCTGTACTGGGCACAAAGTTAAACCTGAAAAGGAAAAGCCAAAAATCTGTGAAAGACGGCCATGGATATGATATTTCTAGCCCAGGGGTCGGCAACCTTTCAGAACTGGTGTGCTAAGTCTTCATTTATTCACTCTCATTTAGGGTTTTGCGTGCCAGTAATACATTTTAATGTTTTTAGAAGGTCTCTTTTTATAAGTCTATAATACTTAACTAAACTATTCTTGTATGTAAAGCAAATAAGGTTTTTAAAATGTTTAAGAAGCTTCATTTAAAATTAAAATGCAGATCTCCCCAGACCGGTGGCCAGAATCTGGGCAGTATGAGTGCCACTGAAAATCAGCTTGTGTGCTGCCTTCAGCACACGTGCCACAAGTTGCCTACCCCTTGTCTAGCCTGAGCTAAAACAGAAGTAGTGGGACTCAGAAGAAAGTGACCTCACACAATGGCTTAATTCCAGTGAAAAATAAAGCTGATGACAAGCAGGGAAAGCCTCACATCTACAGGAGCCAGAAAAAAAGCTAATGACCTCATTGCCTGACAAAATAAAAATGAGTACCACTCTTACCACATTCAAAACTATATGCAAAACCAATCTATCTATTCAATAAACTGTATTAACCTTCTCAAGTACAATGGCATTCACACACAAATATTTTTTTAAAAATCTCATCAATAACTTTAAGCTTGTTGCTGATGACAGGGCTGAAAGACACACATTTTGTGTTTATTTTTCATAGAAGCTGCTCCGCTACAACTATGATGGGTACATTATAAAATGATGATTGATAGAGTGATGGATTGTTATCAGGGGATTTCTATTCCAGTTTTGCAGACCATATAGGTTCAGGTAAGCATCCATACTTATGGATGCATATTCTGAACTGAATTAATGCCTTCTGAGACAGCCATCACTATGGGAACCTCAACAGTTTGATTTAATTTTAAGTGTTCACTTGCTCAGCTTTATAGTAATTCTATTACTGTGTGTATTACTGTAGTAACTAAGAGCCTTAGTCATAGACCATGTTCTCATTGTGCTAGGCACTGTACAAACACACAAAAAAACAGAAACAGATATTTCAAATTTACATAGCAAATAAACTTTTTAAAAATAAATCTCTTCCCATTTTCTTTCATTCATTCTCATCTTTGCACTCAAATATATCACATACGTGTGTCTGTATTTCAGCGACCTCCTTAAATCGTCGTAAAGTAGAAACCAGAACTGTTGCCAGCACATGCATAGATGCGATACACAAACTCCTTCTTGTAATCAAAGATCCTAGAAGACTCAAACCTAAGCACTGTATTTCTAGAAAAAAAGATTATTAATATTAATTACTGGTTCAGAATTAAAGAGACAAATGTAGTATGTTATATTTATAATATGATGTAAAGATACATAGGCTATTACAAAATTCACATTTAAGTCACAAGAAATCTTCCTATGTACCTTGATCATCTGGATACATCTGTAGTGTGTGAAGGACAGTGTCTGTGGCTCCTTGGTGGGATAACATCTGTAGTGCACCTGAACACTCCACTACAGAAGAAAGTATTTTTAATCCACATTTTTGAATGCCAGGATTTCCAATAAACTAAAAGAGAAATTAATACAAAATAAGGTCAGATTTTTTCTCTGCTACTCAACGTGACAAGGAAAGTTGCTTGTCGTTTTTTTTTCTCAAAAGGTGTAAAATTGTAGCTGTTATAAGAGTAATCATTGCAATTAAATTTGCATAAACTTTTCCATTATACCTGCTGTTTCATCTTTTCATAATTTTCCGCAATATTCACCTTTCAGGCTGAAATCTTGTAAAGGTGAATATTTTTTGAAAGTTAGAGCAAAAACTATTCAGTCATTTTGAGTATAAGAGCAAAAAAATGCACTTTCCCCATTGTCAAAAAAAAAAAAAAAAAGAACAAAAACCAACCCTCTGTGAAACACAAGATAAATGGCTCAAAAACATATGAGGCTTTGGAAATATTTTCCTAATAATCCAAAGGTCAGAATCATCTGGGTTATTTAACATGAAGAAAGATATGCCTAGGGGCTAAGCCTAACAGGCACATGAGACTTCAAAAATATCTAATCTTTTGTTCAGTTATGCAATAAATGTTAGGTTATTTGTGGCCATTTTTCCCTGTTTCCCTTCATTTACATTTGTAATCTGAAGACAAAGTACCAGCCAGTTGTCCTGCTGCAGGGCTTCACAACATACAGCTCATGATTCCCTGGGGAGTTACAAACAGATCTCAAGGGGGTTATGACCATTTTACCTCTTTATCTTTCTTTTAACCTTTCATTAATGTGAACCAAGCACAAACTGATGCAATGATGCCTTCCTGAATTTGCAATAATTCCAAGATAGTGTTTCTTAACCAGTGGGTTGTGACGCCCCCGCCCCCCCCATAAGGATCACAAAAGGCATTAAGGGGTATGACATTCCCCTCTGCTGTTGTCTGGGCCGGTGATCTGCTAGGCCACTCCAATCCTTGACTTTGGGAACCAGCCTTAACCTGCTCTGCTGTGAGAGCCCCCACTCCTGGGCTGTTCACACACAGCCTCTGGCATGTAAGCTCCTCCCAGCTACTTGCAAGCGAATGAACTAGCCAACATCTCCAGTCCCAGCCAGAACCTGAGAGCTCAGTCTTGCAGTGTCCAGTTATGCCCACTGAACGCTGCAAGCTTACATAAGTCAATTTAACAAAGAAATTGATATGTACCAGGCTTGTTCTCCCAAGGGGAGTCTCTGACACACTGCAAACCAAATGCACTGCTTCAGGTAGAATAAACAGATTTATTAGCTATAAAGGTAGATTTAAACGATTATAAGTCAAAGCATAACAAGTCAGATTTGGTCAAATGAAATAAAAGCAAAACGCATTCTAAGCTGATCTTCACACTTTCAGTGTCCTTACAAACTTAGATGCTTCTCACCACAGGCTGGCTCTTCAGCCAGGCTCTCCCCTTTGATTAGTGGTTGAGTTGCTTGGTTGTGGTGGTGTCTGTAGATGTAGGAAGAAGAGAGAGAGCATGGCAAAATGTCTCTCCCTTTTATCATGTCCTTTCTTTCCTCTTGGCATTGCCCCCCCCGCCCCGCCCTTCAAAGTCAGGTGAACATTACCTCATTGCAGTCCCAAACTGCCCAAAGGAAGTGGGTGACTCACTGGAGAGTCTAACAGATTCTTTTGTTGCTGTGTAAGACAGTGTCCACTGTTCCTGTGAGGCTGGGCTGGGTTTGTCCCAGCCATGGCCTGATGAGGTGTGAACTGCCTCTCTGCTCTTGGAGAGTTTTTGCCTGGCCTTCCTTTAAGCCATGAGGATACATTTTCAGCCTCATTACTACAACATTACTGTAACAAAGACTATAACAACCATGCTCAGTGCATTATGAGCCTTCTGAAGACACCTAAGATGACAAACTTTGTATTGGATACCACACAATCATTTCATAAAGATGAACATGGAGGTGTAGGTTGTTCCTCCGAGGTACAGAGCACCACAAGGAGGGATCACAAGGTATTGAAAATTTTATTAGTTTAAAGGAAAGAAAATCTCACTTCTTACTCCCTGCACACCCTTACCCTTCAAAGTCAAGTATTTTCATTCAACCCCTTGAAACACAGACAATAACATAAATTACATATACCTCTACCCCAACATAACGCTATCCTCGGGAGCCAAAAAATCGTACTGCGTTATAGATGAAACCGTGTTATATTGGGTCATGTTAGACCAGGCTAGAGGTGTAGTTTTATCATTGCTAGCATTGAGACATTGTTTACTATGACTACTTTTATAATACATATAAGGGGTTATAAAAATTTTGACTTCACTAGGCAGTCAACCCGAAAATGTTGAGAGAAACTGCTCTCAGAGGTGTGTGAACTGCCTCATTCATCTCAATCACAGCCTATGGATTCAATGAGTCATTGGATTTGGCATTTTTCCAATGTGCCACATAATTCAGCATTTTTGCTGTAGAACTGCTATTTTGCTGCAGCCCGGCATTTTATTTTCTGTCTCCCTGTCCTGCTGGGACCTGCTTGCAGGTGTCTCTTGCTCTCCAGGTTTCTTCTCGTGAGGTTGCAACTATCCTGCTCTTCCCAGTGGCTACAGAGTCAAGCAGTCCCAGGCAGTTCTGTTTGGTATGGAATAGCTTGAGAAACACTGTTCTATTGGAATCCAAGAAATTTGTATTCATATTTACCGGTTTTAGGTAAATCACATTAAGAGAACGGTTGCAGGTTTTTCTGTGCAAAATACAGTAACTTCTAGCTTATGCAGGATATTCTTTATTTCTGCATAAAACTGTCTTTAACATTTAAAATATTATCAAAAACAACTGCAAATGAATTGAATGTCTAAGAAAAATTAAGTTTCCTAATAAATATCCACTAGAATTATTGCATCAAAGATGAACTTCTCCGGCATATTCCAGAATAAATTAGAGTAAGAAAAAAATAATAATGCAGATGAACACGTGTATGAAAGATCATTGAAGGTAAACTTTATCAAATCAACCAGAAAATGATTTCCTTGCATTCAAAGTTATAAATAAGTCATTAATTGCAACTGTAAAATACCAAGCAAATTTATTAGGAGAAAGATTTTAACCATACCCTATTCAAAGCATCAAGCACTAGTGTGTGAGTCCCCTCCAACAAACACTGGTTTTTAATTACTTTTAAGGTAAGCATCAAGTCAGCATCTCCCACTGCTCCTGAAGAATCATTTTGCCGTTCTTTCACGGCTCCTGTAACACACAGAAAAACACTTCTTCTGGAAAACAATTTTCACATTTTCTTTCTTTCTTGATTTCTTTATAAAATCAGTACTGCAATCAAACTGCTGCAAAAGTTATTTACAGATAACTCATGAGACCTGTGAGATGGGGTGTACTCCCCACATTGAACCTGAGAGGGTAAATTAGGCCCAATTAACCTACAGTCTGCACCTGGAGGGGAAGCCATGGAGCAGGGGTTGATTAAATGAGGCTCAGCTGGACTAGAACAGGGGGTGCCTGTATAAAACCCAGAAGCTAAGGAGCAGAAGAGAACTGTAGGGAAGTAGTCTGCAGTCACCCTCTGGGAGAAAGGAAGCATATCTGGGACTAGAGGCAAGAAGCCTACAGTTACTCCCTGGGAGGGCAGAGCATGGCTTGGAAAGCCCAAAGAAGGGGAAGAGCAGAGAGGTAGGCAAGGCTCAGGGAGAAGAGCAGAGAGGGATGGGGTAGGTCAAACTTTGGCTGCTGATGAGAGAGCTTCTGAGCCAGGACCCAGAGCAGAGGGTGGGCCTGTGTCCCCCTACCAGCTGCTGAAGTGGCATTGGTGGGGCAGTGAGTAGGAAGACTTCCTAAGCCCATTTGTCAACAGGGATTTTGATATCCCAGAAGAGGGGGGACATGTATGGTGACCAGGCCAGAGGGCTGAGTCATGAAGAGGAGGCTGCAGTTCTTGGAGTAAGAGGGGTCTGCGGGCCAAGGGGATGATGGGAGAGACACTGCTGGTGGAGGGTGCAACACCTAGCCAGAGCTAATCTCCAGGAAGAGGTACTACCAATAGTGAGTGCACCCATGACAGCCTAATTTTAGTTTCTCACTGTTTACACAGTTCTGTAACATCACAGACCAGAGTTACCAAGAGCCCATGGTTACCATCAGCTCTGGACTCAACAAAGACTGTGAATGGCTTGCCAATTACAGAACCAGTTTCTCCTCACCCTCTGAGGTTTACCACACAACAATTCTAGCGTGCTAAAACAGGAGGCACATCACCCCTCCTGACTGGAAACACCTCGTTATCTCTAGCTTGCTGCTAGCACATATATATACTGCCCTGGAAATTTCCACTACCTGCGTCTGACAAGTGGTATTCACCACAGAAAGCTCACGCTCCAAAGACTCGTTAGTCATAATAAGGTGCCACAGGATCTTGCTGCTTTACAGATCCGACTAACACGGCTAACCCTCTGATACAACAGGCCCATGGCGTTAAAAACTCAATTTTCCCATGTTATATTATTATGAAACAAATACTGACTCAAAGAATTTTGGTTGCAGCAAACGAGGGGGGCGGGGGATTTTGCATGTGAACTTGTACAATATGTTAATCATTCATAAGCTGAATCCCAATTAACCTCAAACTAGTAAAATCAGATGGGATACAGAAAGATCACGTATTTTTCTACGAGTGGAGATGAAGTCTAATCATACAGAGAACCATGTAGGGCTCCAGTTAACAGCAGATTCAAGAGAAATGAAAATTTCAGCTTTTGTTTTTCACTTTCAGTTCAAAATCTAGCAAGAAATTAATTACTTAATGAATTTCTGCTTCTTAGTATCCATACTACTTACTTTAAATGCCTTTAGGATTTTCTTGGAAGGAAAGCACTTAGAAGGAATTTTTGACTACTAGACCTTTCTGTTGGCAGCAGATTAGAAACCAAATTACATCTACAGATATCAATGGAAATTGTGCACACATAAACTAACAGGACCATGCTCTGCTCTTTTAACATTTTTGTAGTAATCAGCACTCAGCGCAAAGTGGCACTACAGAAAGTAACTAGAGATCATGTAAAAGACTCTTTAGGATTCAAGAATGTACTGATTATTTTTTCTATAAACAACTAACTTTCTTCACATATTAACCTTCAAATGCCAACTAGCGCAACAGTCAAAGGGAAAAAGAGTCTCTCTTTTTTGGCTTCATTATGATGGACAAAGAGATTTTAGCAAAAAAAAAAAAAAAAATTTCTTCTGCTTGCCTGTTAAAGTTGAATATCAAGTCTTAAATCCCCTGTTTTTGCTCTAGGACTCATTGCATGAATGGAAAAATACTACAATTATATTACAATGGACAAGAAATGAAAATCTCAGCTTGTAAGAGAAACCTGCATTTTCATCAAACTGTTTAAAACGGTTTGTTTTTGTTAATATTCATTTAACCAAAACTCCTGACTAACACTGTCTTCAAAAAGATTCCCCATCTCTTCAGTTAAGACTGAGAAAGCTCCCCCCCAGATCTTTAGTATTCCAATGAGACTGCCAGCAAAAACAAAGACAAGACTTAAGTTATTTTTTTTAAATCAAGAATATTAACAAAACAAGAATCTTCTCTAACCTTTCCAAGCCTTCTGTTTCTACACAATAAAGAACAAAGGGAACACACGTTTTTTTTCCCCATTGCAGATTGTCTGTAAGGTGTTTCTTTGGAATGGATTTCCTAAATCATCTAGTTTAGCCTCACAACTATTTGCTGTAGACAAGAGCTAATATGTTTCTAATCTTGAAGTCATTGCCCCCATTGCTTGGTATGTGAGATCCAGTTACTGTTCTATATGACAATGAACTGAAGCAATACCTTCTGCTAGTATATCAAATTTGAAATAAAGTTTGTTATTTTTGGTCTATCACTAATGGAACATCCAATAATTAAGGTATAAAGTCATGGCAATGGATTCATAGTCCCTAAGTCTATAAACTAGTATCAAGGAAAGTAGCAATGGATCAAATTCATCACTGGTGTAAGTCCATCATTGGAGAAGTCAATAGAGTTTCAGAAGGGATGAATTTGGCCCAATATGTTCAATGTTTGCCAAGCTTTTTCTTCCACCTTTAGCTATATGTTTCTATCCTCCTTTAATTATAGAGCTTTAAGTAAAAATTACTGATACGAAGTTCCACTACAGAATGGACGATTTAACTATTTTAAGAAAGATCAGAAAACAGCCTTCTTATTTATATTCTCCTATCTGATGCATAACGTCAACTAATTTTCCTTGGATGACTTACCAGGGATCATAAAAGGTAAAATTACTCGAAGGGCCTCCAGCTGTACAGATGGCACCTTTTCATGTTTCCTCATGGCCTTTATGACTTCTGATGCAACTATTATCACTATGTCCAGATGGGGGAAACTAAGAGTAAATATGCATTTACAGAATTAATAGAACATACAATTTAGAAATGCATTAGTTTTAGTTTGGAAAACAGCAGTATGTGAGTCTGCACACTAATCTTCTCAGTTTTAACTAGCAAACGAATTCAGCTATTATAGTTTTCTTGTACAGTATTTTCATGCTTTTAATCTCTATTATAATACTAAATGTAATTATTTCAATCCTGGAACATTCAGAAGTTTTCTATGCAGTGCAGACTAATAACATACTAATAACAGAGCATGTTACTGTGAAGCGTACATTTCATATGTACCATTTTAAAACTCTGCTCAAGATGCAAGAAAGAACAAGTGATCTCACTCCCTCCGTTTGCTCCATAATTTCCATAAACTGTTCACGAAGTGACAGAAGCTTGTTTCTGTTCATTTCTGCAATCTGTCATGTTAGCTTTTGATGTACCAAAATTGCATTTATTAAGATCAAAAAACAAACCTTAGCTCAGTTTACTGGCATTCCAAAATGGGTAGCAACAAAGCCTCTAATTATCTTTTGAGGGCATTCTCCTTCATTTTAATATTTTTTCATTACTTTTAGAGTGGTAAAAAATAGCACCTAAATACATGCTAAGACTGCTATCTTTAGGGTTTTCTAAAATTTCACTCTTTCACAGCAATATTGCCTTTAAAATGTTTCTGTTACATAATTAGGTCACATGTGCTGCTCCTTGCCTGCCATGAGGCTGGCCAGCGTGCGCGGGTAAACCCTCCTCAATTCCTTCTCTACCACAGAGTCAATGGCAAGCACTCCAAAGTACAGAGGAGGAAGGTGGGTTGTGGAGCACCCACAGAGATACATCTCAAAGAACCATAGTTACTGCACAAGGTGAGTAACTACTTCTTCTTCGAGTAGTGTCCCTATGGGTGCTCCATTGTAGGTGACTCCCACCACTGGGTCTTCAGAGCTGAGTCTGTTATAGATGATAGCACCGTGGCATCAAAGCTGGCATTTGCAGCCAAGTTTCCAAGGATGGCATAATGTTCTGCAAAGGTGTGTGCAAATGCCCAGGTAGCTGCGCTGCAGATTTCTGATATAGGGACAACCTTGGAGAAGGCAAGAGAGGAGGAGACTGACCTCGTAGAATGTGTGCATACTGAAGATGGGGGTGCTGCATTACGTATCTGGTAACAGAGCTTGATACAGTTCAAGACCCATTTGGAGAATCTTTGAGCTGAAATTGTACCTTTTGACCTATCTGCAATGGAAAGGAAGAGTCTCTGAGATTTCCTGAAAGCTCTTGTTCTGTCCAAATAGAAGGCCATGGCTCTCCTCACATCAAGCATATGGAGGATGGCTTCCCTATTATCCTGATCAGGGCCGGCTCCAGGGTTTTTGCCACCCCAAGCAGCAAAAAGAAAAAAAAGAAAAAAAAAAGCCGCAATTGCGATCTGTGGCACTACTGCTGCCGCTTCAGCGGCAATATGGTAGCTGGTCTTTCGCTCCGAGAGGGAGTGAGGGATCTGCTGCCAAATTGCCGCCGAAGAGCCGGACGTGCCGCCCCTCTCCGTTGGCCGCCCCAAGCACCTGCTTGCTGGGCTGGTGCCTGGAGCTGGCCCTGATCCTCATGAGGTTTAGGATAAAAGGTTGAAAGTTGAATAAACTTATTCATATGAAAAGCGGAAGTCACCTTGGGAGTGAACTTTTGATGCGGTTGAAGAGTGATTTTGCCAGGGAACAACACAGTGAAAGGGGGTGGGGGATGCATCATCAGGGCCACTACTTCCCCTACCCTTGCTGAGCTAATGGCAATCAGGAACGCTGTCTTCATTGAAAGGTGAGTTAATAAACAAGTGGCCATGGTTTCAAATGGTGGTCTAGTCAGTCCTTTCCTACTGTGTAACAGGGCTGCCCAGAGGATTCAGGGGGCCCGAGGCAAGGCAATTTCAGGGGCCTCTTCCATAAAAAAAGTTATAGTATTCTATAATATTGCATTCTTGTGGGGGCCCCTACAGGGCCTGGGGAAAATTGCCCCACTTGCCCACCCCCCGGGGCAGCCCTGCTGTGTAATAGTACCTCCAGTACCTCCTCAGAGCAAGATGCCTTATGTGCTAACACCACAAAGGATCCGGGCTTTGAGTCGCAGAATCTGCAGATTGGGATGGAGAGTGCGTCCGTCATTCTGCAATAGAAGATATGGAGCGACTGGAAGAGTCATCAGTGGTCATAGTGTCCACTGTGACAGGTAAGGGTACCACGTCTGCCTGGTCCAGGTGCAGCAATCCATATGATGATTGCTCTCTCTCTTTTCACTTTCAACAGGACTTTCAGAATTACAGGGAATGGGGGAAAGATGTAAAGAAGACCCTTGTCCCATGGGAAGATGAGAGCATCCCTCACAGAGTGTCATCCAACCCCTGCTCTGGAACAGTGCTGACGACATTTCTTGTTCTGGTAAGTAGCGAACAGGTCTACTGTCACCATCCCCCATTGCTGGAATATGTCACGTAGGACCACTAAATGTATTTCCCATTCATGGTAGCGTGAGAACTTGCGGCTGATGTTGTCCACTGTCGTGTTGTGTATTCCTGGGAGCTAGGCCACTGATGTGATGATGACAAGACATTGTGGGAAATGCACCAGTCCCATAGCTTTAGCGCTTCCATAGACAGTGAGTGTGATCAGGCACCTCTCCAGTTTATGTAATATATGCAGGCCACACTGTCCATCATGACTTTTGTGTGCGTCTTCGATCAGCAGAAGAAGTGAGCACATAAATTTCTGACCTCTCTGAGTTTGAGGAGGCTGACATGAAGGCATGTTTCAGATGGCGACCATTTATCCTGCACCACGAAACCACTGAGATGTGCACCCCATCATATGGGGGATGCACTGGTGGTCAGCAGTAACAATGGGGGAGGCTGAACAAATGGGATTCCCATACATACGTTTATTGGGTCTTTCCACCAGTCCAAGGGTTACTTGACCTTGTTGAGCTATGACCAATGTGCCTGCAGCCAAATGCCCTGGGAGCTGAAGACAGTGTCTGGCCAAAATTTGGGAGCTGGACTGTATTGTCTCTAATTGCGTGGATAGGCTGAGGAATCTGTGTGGTGGGAGGAATACCTTTGCCTGGATGGAACTGAGGTCGGCTCCTATGAATTCTAGTCTTGTACTGGTGTTAATGTTTATTTGTAGGCCCAGATTCTGGTACAGATTCAGTGTTGTCTGGATGACTCGCTGGGCTTTGGCAAAGGAACTGAGGAGGCAGTCACTGAGGTAAGGATAAGTCATGATTCCCTGAGAGCACAAGTGAGCCGCCACTACCAGGATGACTTTGGAGAATAACCTGGGGGCCAACAAGAGGCCAAAAGGGAGTATTCTGCACTGGTAGTTGTCTTGGCCTTGCGTGAACCTATGGTAACATCTGTGACTCAGTATGATGGAAATGTGGAAGTACGCATCTTAGAGATTGAGGGCAGAAAATCAATCTTCTTTCTCTAATGTTGGAATAATCATGGCTAGAGTGACAATCTTCATATATCTGAGCACTCTGAGGTCCAGTATGGGTCTCCAACCTCCCTTTATCTTTGGTATTAGGACATAGCAAGAATAGAAGCCTTTGCCTCTTAAATGTATGGGCACAGGCTCTCTGGCTCCTACACTAAGGAGATGGCTTATCTCCTGATGTAGCAGACCCTCGTTACAAGGGTCCCTGAAGAGGGACGGGGAGAGGTGTTTGGGAGGGGGGAAGGAGGAGAAATGGATGGCATATCCATCTTGGATATTTCCAGCATCCATATGTCAGAGGTTATCCATTCTTAGATGCTTCAGAACAAGGTTAGATGGTCTCCAAAGGGATAGGTGGGGTTAGTGAGGAGATATGGAGGAGAATGTTATACTGCACCTCAACCAACCCATCAAGACAGACACTTCAAGGTAGGGGCTAAAAGGAAGTTGGTTGAGAACCTGACTGCTGTCATCTGGGGAACCTAGACTTCTTCCTCTGCAGCTCGTAAAATTTCAAAGTACAGTGATGAGTGGGACTTGAACAGTGACTGAGGGCTGTACTTTCCTTTGTATGCAGGAGTATAGATCCTGAGGGATTGAAGAGTTGCCCTATAATCCTTCAACATGTGAAAGGATGTGTCGGTTCTCTTGGCAAACAACTTTGTGCCTTCAAAAATAAAGGTCCTCCACTGTAGTTTGGACTTCTTTAGGAAAGCCGGATAAATGAAGCCATGAAGCCAGTCTCATCACAATGGTTGTGGAAATCGAGTGTGCCGCCATGTCAGCTACATCTAGTGTGGACTGGAAGGATGTTCGAGCAGTTGGCCCTCATTGACTATGGCCTTCTGTTGTTCCTTGTGAGAATCAGGAAGTTCCTCAATAAAGGAACTGAGTTCTATGTAGTTCTGGTAGTCATATTTTGTCAACAATTCTTGTAGTTTGCTATGTGGAACTGGAGGGGGCCAAGAAATATGCCTTCCTGCCGAACAGATCAAGGCATTTCCAGTTCCAGTCATAAGCGGTGGATTTGAACTGGTGCTGGTGGCCCTTAAGAGTTGACTGCATCCACAGTAATCGAATAAGGGGGCAGATGGGAAAAGAAACTGTGTCCTTTGCTGGCACGCAATACTTTTTGTCCACCTTCTTGCATGTTGGTGGGACTGAATCAGGGTACTGCCATGTGACTTTGCTGGGATCCAGGAGTGCTTCCTTAATAGGGAGAGCTACTCTGGAGGAGGTGGAGGAACGTTGTCCATCAGCTTGTGGTGAGACTTGGTCACCTCCTATAACATGGTATAAAGGGGGTAGTCATGTTAGTTTGTATCCACAAAAACAACGAGTCTGGTGGCACCTTAAAGACTAACAGATTTATTTGAGCTTAAGCTTTCGTGGGTAAAAAACCTCACTTCTGCATCTGAAGAAGTGAGGTTTTTCACCCACAAAAACTTATGCCCAAATAAATCTGTTAGTCTTTAAGATGCCACCGGACTCCTTGTTGTTCTCCTATAACAGTATTTGCAGGGCTTCAGCCACCTCCTGTGCCAAGTCCTGGAATAATCTGAAATCATCAACCATCAACGGCGGAGGAGGCATCACTGTCTCATCTGGTGATGAAATGATAAGTGGACTTGAGGAGTGACTTCCTCCTCCACCTCAGCCTTTACCATCTCCTTGCCTGTTCAAGGGGTTCAGAAGCCCGACTGAAGGAGAGTGTCGTCTCATTTGCTGGTGAGCCACACTACAGGCATAGGAGGCTTGTTGTCTCTGAGCCTCCCAAGGGTCCTAGTATGGCTATTGTGATGAGTAGGGGCCTGGCGGTTGGTACCACAGTTGACCAAACCAGGGAGGCTGTGGATCGGAGGGACAATAAGTCAGATGTCCATAGTGAAACTAAGCCCCATATGGCAGATGAGAAAAGCAGTGAGAATCCATGTCTTCTTGCTCACTTTCTAACTCTGATGAGAAGGGCGGTGCAAGGCAGGAAGACTTTGGCAAGTCCAGGGTTTTAGGTGAACTCTGTATCAAGGCCCCAGTACTGAGTAGGAGCCAGTCTGGTGCATCGGATACCGAAAGATCTGTTGCACACAGGAAATCTGGCAGCGTGGATGGCATTGATACCAGAGATGGTTGTGTATCCCAAGAGGCTTGCACTGATGGGATGACCATGTGGACCTAGTATTGAGTCCGTCAGTGCCTGGTGCACTGGGATAAGTACTGGTGCCGACATCTGTACTGAGGGAGTCTTCCCCGGAGGGGATCTCCTATGTTTTTGCGCCCCCACAGTACCAGCCCTTCTTTTTCCATGCCTCTTGGGTCTTTACGCAGTCTAACCTTGCTCCATCAGCTTGGTACCATGCTTTCCCTTGGGACCAGATTTAGAATGCTTCAGTGCCATTGGTACTGATGATACTGATCAAGCCAGACACAGTTTTCAGCTCGATTGGGACTCGCTACGTAGACTCACTGACCTTTTCTTAGAGCCTTATGTGAGTGGCTCATTTTTCCGGGTTCTCCTTGCTTTGAAGGGTTGTGGTGAGAGCCCCTGCCAGGACTGCAGGGATTGAACGGCCGACTCCATCAGTAGGAGTTTTGAGTCTTAGCTTTGTCTTTCTGGATCTGGGCTTCAGTTGCTAACACAAGCCACACTTTTGTGGAATGTGCTTCTATCCCAGGCACAAACGCATTGCAAGTGTTCGTCAGTCACTGAGATAGATTCCTTGGAACTGAGGCACTTTTTGAAGGTGGGCAAACTGGACATATCCTTGTCCATGGTATCCGCCCCACACACTGGGGTTGGGGGAGACAAGCCCTTTTCTTTGTATGTTATTTGACAATGCCTGAAAAAAAAAAAAAAGTAACAAACAAAAGCTTTGAGGAAAGCTAAAAATTAGCAATTCTAAAGAGTTAACGATCCACGAATGGATAGCTATAACTCCATCTCTAGCCAAGGGCAATTGAGAAGGAACTGAGGAGGGCTCAACAGAGCACACTTGTGGCAGCTGAGGAGCAGCGCATGCATGGGCTGAGTCGATACTGCTACCAAACTTCTTCGATTTGCAGTGCAGGGATGCAGACACACCTACAGTGGAGCAATCATAGGGACACTACTTGAAGAACAACTATCATTTTTAATTCCACTGTTTCTAGACAAACAATGGCTCCCAGTTATAGCAGTATGGAAGAACAGGGCATGCAAATTCATTCATTATATCATGCTGAAACAGAAAATAACAGATTTCATCACCATACAGAATTACAATAATTTTCTTTATAAAAAAGCAGAGGGTTCTTTTCAAGAGTCTGGTTCAAGTAGAGTGAACTCCATCTCTGATTAAAGAATAATAAAAAAAAGCGAGGGGGAACATTAAAAATATACTTGGCTAATTGTAAAAATTCCTAACTTAAGACTTGATTTTATATATTTATATATATTGTGACAAAGTTTCTCCTCTACCTTGGTGGGTCCTGCGCTACTTGGCAGATTTGCTGACCTCAGTGATCTTCCCCCCAGTCTGGGTCAACTCCTCCTGTGTCTGATCAGGAGTTGGGAGGTTTGGGGGGAACCCGGGCCCGCCCTCTACTCCGGGTTCCAGCCCAGGGCCCTGTGGATTGCAGCTGTCTATAGTACCTCCTGTAACAGCTGCATGACAGCTACAACTCCCTGGGCTACTTCCCCATGGCCTCCTCCAAACACCTTCTTTATCCTCACCACAGGATCTTCCTCCTGATGTCTGATAATGCTGGTCTCCTAAATCCTCCAGCAGTACACTCTCTCACTCTCAGCTCTTGCTCCCAGCTCCTCACACACGCTCCTTCTCCTCTGGCTCCTCCCTGTCTGACTGGAGTGAGCTCCTTTTTAAACCCAGGTGCCCTGATTAGCCTGCCTTGATTGGCTGCAGGTGTTCTAATTAAAGTAGCTATCTCTGCCTTCTAGAAAGGTCTTAATTGGCTCCAGGTGCCTTGATTAACCTGGAGCAACTGCCATTTGGTTACCAGAGTACTAGGGATTTGTTTAGCCTGGGGCTAACATACCTGTTTCTCAATACTTTACTGTAGTCATCTGGCCTTGCCCCACCACAATATAAATTAGAAAATTATCAGCACTATTGTTATCAACTTTTGATTAACTCTATATCCATATCAGCCAAAACAGAGCTGTAATTTTGTACCGGTTAAAACATTTCAGACACAGATTTTCTTTGCACACCATTTATTATTATGTCACCTGACCTGAAAAGGAAATGGAAAGTGAAAAAAGGAACTGAAAATTTGTTTAGCTTCGTACTACTGAGAGCCGTAATATTCTTTCAACTTTCTTAAACCACAGTAATCTTGATGCCTGCCAGTGCAACAGTGCCTTGTTGGGATTATTTTCACTTTTCCCAGAAACGTTTATTCCATTGTTGTATACATATACACTGGTTTTTACTTTACAAATGAGACAAATTAGCATTTTCTAAAAAAAGGTTATAACACAATGAAAATGTCCAAGTGAAATGATAAATTCATACAAAGTCTAATGAGATTGCTTGGGTGACTATGGACAGTTGAATCAGAATTTGTGGGACTGAATGCAATGCAAGGCCTAGAGACTGGAAACACTTATGATCATGCCAATTAGCTTCAGTGAGACTACTCACACACTTAAAGCATTGGCAAGATTGTGGCCTAATTCATGATTGTATTTCTAAGCAGGTTACAGTATCTTTAAGGCCATTCAGAAATCCGTAAGGGAAGCAAAGCACTAGAGGGAAATGGTTCCCACAGAAGTAAGCCTACTCAGTAGGTAGGCTATGTTGACCAATGAGGTGCTTATTTTTAGAGTGAAATTCATCCCAGCACAAAGCCTGAGCAAACCCGCTATGTGAAAAGAACTCTGATAGCTGGAAGGATGAAAAAGAACTGGATAAGTAATTTGTAATAAATTTGACAAATTTCACGTTTTGTGAATTGTCCAAGAAAGGTTCATGATATTCTTCATTTATTACTTGAAATTATTTGACACAAAACTACTGTGAATAATTCTTTGTAGCTTATTCATATGTAGCTTGTTGAAATTCTTTAACATTCAATATCTGAGCTGTTTTGACAGGCACATAGGATATTTCTGGTCCTTGTCTGAATAAGTGTAACACTTAGAATCAAGTTTCCAGTGTGGATACTCACGGCTAGGAGTTCTAAATTTGCTGTCTGCTAACATTCTGTTTCTGACAACTTTCTGAATAAATGCATTTGTGAGAATATCTGCGGAAAGTGAGTATAAAGGTGGAACGAACACCACCAAAGGGAATTACTTTAGCAACTAGAATTAATGTTTGTGAAAATGTCCAATATTTGTCCAACTCTACATGGAATTCACTGTGGCTTATGGACTGCCCGTATAGTCCATCTACTGATGGTATCCACTGCGCAGTTCAGGGGGTTCAAAGGACTCAGGAGTAGTCTCTTTACCCCACCCCTTTGTACAGTTGATCCTGAGGGCTTAAGAAATTCAGAATTTTCTATGCGACTTCCACTCTGCAGTAAATTTTCACCCTATGTTAAGTAAATAACTAGCTGTCAATTATTTAAATATGTTTTAAAACCTGCACTAGAACATCACATGACCCCACATTACTAAGTATATCTTACCTTCCCTCAAAAACACGATTCAGCATTTTGCAGGCACTTTCAGCCACTTCAGGGGAGTCTGAATGTTTCTTCATTATGTCCAATGCATTAATATGTATTCCTTTTGCCAACAGAATCTTTCTGATATTTACTACAACATGAGAAAGCATTATATAAACAAACATGAATATATTCATTTAGGCTGTGATCCTGCCAATTTCTGTGCATCGTCTAACTTGAAGCAGGCAAGTAGTCCTACTGACATCAATAGGACATCTCACTTGTTTGAAGTTATGTATATGTGTAAGACTTTGCAAGACCAACACTTTATTTACAAATTTATGTACATACAAACTAAAAAATGGTATAGGCTGAAGTAGAGTAGAGTGTATTTGCACAACTTAGCCCATAAACTTAGGATCTTAGAATTGCTTAATGGGGACAAATATGGGATGCAGGATTTATCGAGTCTATTTTTAATTGTTATTTTAGTTCAAAATAACTTTTACTGTGAATTTTTCCTGTGATCATACAGGAAACCTAGAACTTTAAAAAGAAAACCAAAAAAAAACCCCCACTTTAATTTTCAAAATACGGCTCCAAAAATAAATATTACTTTCTGAATCGGTCCAAACTCTTTCAGTTTCACCAACATAACTCCATTTACTTTAATGGAATTAATCCATAACTGAGATCTGATTCAGATTAAGTAATGAGTTCATCATACCTGAAATAACACTGCAGAATAGAATAGTCATATTTATACCACATGAATCCTGCACTGGTCATCATAACTATCACTAACACCTGCCTTCCACAAGCTAGTATGTACATTTTAAGCTATTATGTAAATTGACTATAAATTGTACTTGTAGATTTCAAGATGCTTCTCCCCATCTATTGTTTCTGTGTTAAGTACATTATTTTAAAAGGAAAAAAAGCAGGGGGAGAATTTTAAAAAGGCAAAACTCAATGACCTTGAGCTGGCATTTTCGAAGGAACTTAAGAAAATTAGGCTCTGAGCTCCTATAGAATTTCAGTGGGAATTGGATGCCTATCTCCCTTAGGCACCTTTGAAAATCCCATCCCTCGTTGTAATAAAATTGTATATCATAATGTATACATACTGTGTGTGTATATATCTATCTATATATATGTATAGCTATTAAAATCCAAATATATAACTAATACATCTGCATGATTTGGGTTTATGTAGAAGGAGATATTGTTACATGCAATAACAACATTGTACTGTACAGTTCAATATGTAAATAATTGTATTGGGATGGCCTGGATGTCTAGTGGCAACATAATGCAATCTCACCTGGGGAATAAGTGTTAGGGTGCCAATCTCTTGTTTCACTCTACCCAAGACTATCAGGGACAGGAGCAGCAACAGGATGAAGGCCATGATCCTGGAAGTGCCTATGCGCATGCTTAAATTTCAGTGCATGAGCTGTCCCAACCCTACCCCGATGATATTATGTAACAGTACCCTGTAATATTATTGTAATAAAATAGTTGAAGTCCGATAGTGAAGACGAGGGAATCTATTACTAAATTTCCTTACCATTTTGTTCTGATAAAGTTGCCAAGGCATTAGCAGCTGCCTGAAACACTTCTTTTGCTGTGGAATGCATCAGCATGGCTAGCATCACTTCTCTGTGCAGGGGATACCTTTCACAAAAATAAATAAATCACTGCATAATGGCCATATTACAATGGTTATAGTACATTTTTAGGAACCTATATTAGAGTTAAGTGAAATTATTCTTTGTAGAACATAATACCAGGTTGTTAATGTTTTGCCATAGCAACAGTTAAAGAGAAAACCCTTTGAATACTTGCAAAACTGCACATTCCTGTCTCCCTGACATTAATGGGAGCTTTGTCTAAATGAGTCAAGGTCCACAAAATAATACAATAAAGTGTATTTCACATTTGGCTATCATGACATCTCTGAGAAGGAGGTGACAAAGAGATTCTCTCTGTCTTGCCCAAGTCCAGCTTCTCCTCCCTGATTCCAGTAGTGCCCCCGACACCTCAGCTTTCCATCTAATTTGGGGACTTATTCCTCATCTTTTTCTCCCAAGCTACAAGGTGGTTGAAGCTCCTCCCCCAGTCCTAATCTTTTGGGAACAGCAACAAGCTGAGTGTCTTCAGGCAGCATCCCTCCCCCAGGTATCACTGCTGGCCCTGCCCTGTTTGATGAATTAGAAAGCAACAAAAGGGAAACAAAGTACCACAAATTAATTAACCCAAGTGACCTAACAATTAGTTTTGAATCTCCCTGCTTCCCAACACATAATTCAAGTTATTGTTACTGACTGTTTATCTTCATCTCCAATTTTCTCATGAAGGTTGCATTGGTACATAAACAGATTGTTCAAAGCCCAACAAGCAGCCTCCTGAATTTAAAACAAGAGCAAAATAAAATACTTTTAAAACAAATACAATTTAAAACAGCTATAAATTATTTTAAAAAACATTTTAAAAATAGTTCCACTATTTTTGCCACTCTGTTGTGGAGGTCAACAAATCAAAAACAGATAAAAAAAATTAACAGTTATGAATAAAAATACTAATTCAGTCATAATTTATGTTATCCAGAATTGTTATGATGACAGAAAGCCTTACTTAATTTTTATATATACAGATCTTACTAAAAATACACACATATATCTCATGTTCTTATTGATTGTTGTTTTATTTCATGAATAGAATTTAGGAATTTCCCTGGCTTACTTTTTTTCAAACAAGCCATGGACCATCTCTTTTTCTCACTGTGCTAAGTAATACCAAGTTGATATCCGTAACTGGTTTCTTTGAGATGTGTTGCTCATGTCCATTCCACAATAGGTGTACATGCTCGCCACGTGCACTGGTGCCAGAAGTTTTTCCCTTAGCAGTACCTGTAGGGGAGCACCCTTAGCGACACCTGCAGTGGCACCACCATGGTGTGGTACAAAGCGCTGCACACTCCCCCCCACCCTCAGTTCCTTCTTGACAGACAACTCCGACAGAGGGAAAGGAGGGCAGGATGTGGAATAGACATGAGCAACACAACTTGAAGACCAGTTACGGAAAAGGTAACTGTTTTTTCTTCTTCAAGTGATTGCTCATGTGCATTCTACAATAGGTGATTCTAAGCTATATCTGTTGGAGGTGGGTAGGAGTTCACAGACACTCAGGACGGACCACCGCCCTGCCGAACTCAGCATCCTCCCTAGTTGGGAGACGATCGCGTAATGCAAGCTGAACGTGTGGACCCGATGACCACGTGGCAGCCCTGCAAATGTCCTGAATAGGGATGTGAGCCAGAAAGGCAGCTGATGAGGCTTGCACTCCTGTTGAGTGCGCCCTCACTATCGGCGGCAGGGGAACTCCCACCAGGTCGTAACAAGTCTGGATACATGAAATGATCCAATTGGAGAGCCGCTTGGTGGAGATTGACCAATCTTTCATGCATTCAGCTGTGGCAATGAACAGCTGCGAAGATTTCCTGAACAGTTTCGTATGCTCCAGGTAAAAGGCTAGAACCCGTCTTACATCTAGCATGTGGAGGTGGCACTCCTCACTGGACATGTGGGGCTTGGGACAGAGCATCGACAGGAAAATGTCCTGGCCCATATGACAGGTGGAGACCACCTTGTGGAGGAACAAGAGATGCGGTCGGAGCGAGGGATGTGGTCAGAGCTGGACCTTGTCCTTATGGAACACCACGTATGGGGGTTCGGAGGTCAGAGCCCAGAGCTTGATCTCATGGAAAGTAGCTTTCTCTGTGGCGAGGTGGGACCAGAAGCATGTAACAAGTGGTTCAAATAGCAGTCCCATCACCTTGGCCAGTACCAAGTTCAGGTTCCACTGTGGGACTGGAGGCCTAACGTAAGGAAAGAAGTGGTCCAAGCCTTTTGCAACCTTTTCCAAGACCTTGCCGATCAGTGGAAACGGGGGATAGGCATACAGAAGCTGACCGGACCAAGACAGAAGGAAGGCGTCGGAGATCACGCCCATGCTCTCCCCCCACTCCCCCTGGAGCAGAAACAGGGACACCGGTGATTCTGCCTTGTCGCAAAGAGGTCCACTTGGGGAGTGCCCTACATGCAGAAGATCCTGTGCACCACCTTTGCGTGCAGCAACCATTCATGCTGAGAGGAAAAGTCCTGGCTCAGCCGATCTGCCTGAGAGTCCCGGGCGCCCAGTAAGTGGTGGGCTTCCAGGGTGATATCATGGGCTACATAGAAGTCCCACAGGCTGAGTGCTTTGTGGCAGAGGGGAAGGTCCCGCCTTGCCTGCTGATGTAGAACATCAAGACCGTGTTGTCCGTGAGAACCCTGACCATCCTGCCTGCCAGGGTCCAGGCAAAAGGCCACACAGGATAAACGGACTGCCCTGAGCTCCTTGACATTTATGTGCAGGGCTAGTTCCTACGCTAACCACAGACCTTGGGTCTGGAGGTTTCCCACATGGGCTCCCCACCCCAAGTCTGACGTATCAGACATCAGCTCCACAGTCAGGCTGGCCCCTGAACGGAACCCCTTGGAGCATGTTCCCCAGGGCAGACCACCAACAGAGGGAGGCTAGCACAGGTTCAGGTACCGTGAGGACTTTGTCCATCCTGTCTCTGGACTGGGAGAATGCAGAGGCCAACCAGAGCTGAAAGGGCCTCATCCTGAGCCTGGCATGATGAGCCATGTATATGCATGCCAACATGTGACCCAGAAGCTGGAGGCACACTCTGGCGGTCGTCACGGGGAAACCTCATGACCGCCCCAATGAGCTCCCTCAGGGTTTCGAATCTGTTCGGTGGGAGGGAGGCTCTGGCCGCTGTCATGTCCAGAACTGCACCAATAAATTCTATGCGTTGCACCAGTACCAGTGTGGATTTGGTGCTGTTTACCAGCAGCCTCAGCATGGCGCACGTGGACAGGAAGAGTGTTACGTGATCCTGTACCTGTGATCTGGAGCTGCCTTGATCAGCCAGTCATTGATGTAGGGAAAGATCTGGACCCCCTGATTTCTGAGGTAGGCCACTACCACAGACATACACTATGTGGAGACTGTGTGTGCCATCAATAGGCCAAATGGGAGGACAGTGAACTGGTAGTGTTCCTGCCCTACCGTGAAGCGGAGGAAATGTCTGTGGCCCTTGAATATGTGAATGTGGAAGTACACATCCTGTAAATTGAGGGTGGCGTACCAATCTCCACAATCCAGGGAGGGGATGTAGGAGACCAGAGAGACCATGTGAAACTTGAGCTTTACCATGTACTGGTTCAGGCCTCGCAGGTCCAGGATGTGCCTGAGCCCTCCTTTCGCCTTCAGGATAAGGGAATAGCGGGAGTAGTATCCCTTGTGTCTAAATTCTGCCGGCACCACCTCCACCACTCCTAAGTGAAGGAGCCGCTGCACCTCTTGCTCGAGTAAGCCCCCATGAGAGGGGTCCCTGAAGAGTGATAAGGTGGGGTAGCAAGAAATTGGAAGGTATAGCCCTGGGAGATGGTGTTGAGGACCCATCGGTCTGAGGTCAGCCAGGACCACTCTGGGAGGAAAGTACATAAGCAGTTGGAGAAGGCAAGGTCGGGTGGATCCTTGGTGCAAACTGGCAAGTCACCCCCAGGCATCCCATCAAAACTGGTGTTTACCCGTCTGCTTGCCCTTAGAGGGCCCAGACTGGGGCGTAGGCCAAGATTGCCGTTGTGGGTGCTTTTTATAGTCCCTTGATTTTTTTTTATAAGGGGAGTCATATCTAGCGTGGGTGGCCTGACTGGGGGTCTGCTGCGGTTTGAATTTGGTCCTGTCTGGGACCAGCACATAGAGATCAGTAGTGTGGGAGTCCTTAAGACCATGTAACTTCATGTCTGTTTGTTCCACGAACAGGGTCTTGCTGTCGAACGGAAGGTCCTGCAAGGAGTTCTGCACCTCACTGGACAACCCAGACAACAGGAGCCATGACGCTCTCCTCATGGACACTGCAGAGGCCACAGATGTCACAGCCGTATCTGAGACATCTGAGGCTGCCTGAAGGGCTGCCCTAGCGGCGGCTGTGCCCTTCTCAGCCAGAGCCTTAAACTCCTTTTTAATCACGCTCCAGAAGGGAATCTGAATTTTTGGGCACTGTTGAAGTCATATCTGCCCAGCAGGGCTTGGTGGTTCGCTACCCTCAGTTGGAAATTCAAGGATAAATAAATCTTTCTACCAAATATGTCAAGTCTCGAGTCCTTATTCTTAGAGGTAGAAGCGGGTTGACCTTGACGCTCCTTATGGTTGACTGCCTTGACCACTAAGGAGCTGGGGGTGGGGTGGGTATATAGATACTCGTGCCCCTTGGCAGGCACAAAATACTTCCATTCAGTCTTCTTAGAAATGGGGGGCAAGGAACCCAGGGTTTGCCACAGGGCATTTGAAATCTTTGCCACCCCTTCATGGAGTGGGGGAGCCACCCTGGTCAGTGCCATAGCCGAGAGGACATCAAACAGAGAGTCCGAGGGTTCCTCCACCTCCTCCGCTTGAAGGTTGAGGCTTGATGCCACCCTTTTCAACAACTCTTGCTGGGCTTTTGTGTTCTCCTGCAGTACAGGACGAGGAGGAGGAGCCGTGATTGCCTCACTGGGGGAGGATGAGGATGGGCCTGTGGTGCTCTGCATCCCCACCGGTACTGCTGGGCCCACCATTTGGTTCCCCTTCTGCGCGCGGGACTGGGGATGAGCGCTCCACTGACCCTTTTCTGGGAGGTTGAGAGAGCGAAGCCAACGGTTTTTCCACAGCTCTGTCCACTGAGCAAGCCACCACCGGGGGCTGCGTTGGGGCCTACAGGGCCCATTGGTACCATGGTGCTAGCCAGGGAGCCCAGTGACACTGCACCTGCTGTGGCACCATCAGAGCAGACTGCCCTGCTTGACTTGCCTGGCCCACGGACTGCTGACTTCGAAGGGAGGCTGGACTGGCATATGATCTACGGTTATCCCGGTATGGGAACAAGTTCTTGTGTCGCGAATGGTGCCGAGCACGAGACCGTGATCTCGGAGTGAAGGAGCGGGCGGATCCACGACCGCATGGTGCCGGAGATCTATGCCAGGGGCTATGGGAGTGGTATCATGGCAGGGCCTTGAGCGTGATGACAAGCGGGAGTGGTGTCAGCGTCCATATCTCAAAGGGCTACAATAGCTTCTCAGAGACAAAGAGTTCCAGTGCCGTCTGTCCTGGTCCCGGCAGCGCATGCTCTCATCGCAAGGTCTATGTTCCCTTGAGGCAGAGCAATGCCTGGAAGCCCTGATGCTCAGCACACAGCCAGACAAACCTGATGGGGGTCGACGGGGACTTGTGCAGGCTGCATGTGTGATGGTCACTGAGCGGAGAACATTGTCAGGAACCTTCCCTTGACCGCGAGCAGTACTGTCCAGGTGTCGATTGTGGGGGTCCAAGCAGCAGCTTGCCTCTGGACTGGGGAGACACTGGTGTCGGTGCAACCAGTGCTGGTAGAGAGACATCTCAAGCCGCCTGCAGGGCTTCTGGTGTGGAAGGCACCCAAATGTGGGCACTGGCACCCAGGGAGATCAGCTTGGAGTGGGCCGGGCTACTCCACTCGACTTGAGTCAGAGGTCGAAGAGGATGGAGAGCTGCCCAGCGCAGGTCCAGTCTCTCCCCGAGCCTTGCTCCAGTGTTGTGGCAAAGACGACCTCTCCTTTGCCTTTTTTGAGCATCCTGTGGACAGGGAGCAGTGCTGACTGCTAGATGGCACCAATGGGTGGCTGCACACTGATGCCGCGGTGGTTCTGATTTGGAGTGGCACAACGGTGTCAGGGTCACGGTCGATTATCAAAATGTCTTGGAGCCATATGTCCTGCTCCTTCTTGGTCCGAGGCTTGACGGATCTGCAAATCCTGCAGCGATTGTTGAGGTGGGTTTCCCCCAGACAGCGTGAACAGTCCACGTGTGGATCACTCACGGGCATAGGCTGTTTGCAAGTGTCACATGCCCCAACCCAGGAACACTTAACTATTCTAACTAAACTTATTCTTTTTTTTTTTTCTTTTTTAACTACAGGTTCTAACTAAACTATGAACTAAATGAAGTCCAAGAGCGAAAGCTACAGCAGAGCTGGAGCACAGCAGTTCTGAGGCACCTTAACTGGCAGCAAGAAGGAACTGAGGGTGGGGGGAACTATGCCATGGCAGCACCACTCCAGGAGTTGCTAGGGGTACTACCCTACGGGTACTGCTAAGGGAAAAACTTCTGGCACCGGTGCATGTGGCCAGCACACACACCTCCTATTGTGGAATGCACATGAGCAATCACTCGAAGAACAGACATCGACCATACGAACTATGTGTGTCTCATTCCTTTTTTCAGAGACTCGTTGCTCTTGGGTTAAATTTATAAACACTTATATTTCTGTTCTCTTATATTGTGGTATGAAGGCTACAGGGTAAGATCCTGGCCCACATTTCAGCCTCTGACAAGGCCTTGCATTGGTCCTCTGTATCACATGTGAATTATACCCTTAATGACTACATGTGCATGATCTGAAGAAGTGACAGAGACGACTCCACTGAGGAGATGAACTAATGGAGAACTGACAAGCATTAATTCCTAACTCCAGTCCAATCATCAAGAGTTTATCTATTGGAGAACATGTTATTGTGTTCAAACATGAATGTGAAGAACTGAGTTAGCTGACACTATGCTGACCATGACTAACCAGACAGTGTAAGCAAGAATAAATAATTTTCAGTGTCATGTCAGCGAATAATTATGATCACAAATCGGATACATTTCTCTTTATTCAAATGTCCCTTTACTATAAATAAATAGTTAGTCAGTCAAGATTCACCTACTGATTTTGGGGAATATTTAAATTGTTTCCATTTGCCAAGAGAAGATTATTCTTCACAAGTGGGTCTCACTCTCATAAAAGGTATAATCTGATGGACACAACAGAAGATATTGTAACTGAATGAACGTGCTGTTTTACAGCCTGTTGGGTTTTATTTATCTATTTATTTTGTGTGACAAGGTATTTATTAACAATCTTGAGTTCCTTTGCTTCTCTAAATCATGGCACCCTCTAACAGGTGGTAAGAGCCTGTCTGTGAAAAAGAGTGGGTCCACATGCACTTCTATCATGAGAAGCCATTATTAATAATTAAGCAAAACCCAATCTTTATTTCTACAGTCTATAATTTTAGTATATTTGAGAGAATTACTTTGCTAAACACCTTCACTTCTGCATTTAATTTTTTTTATTTTCACACACACACACACAAAATTCTCACCTGTACATCTGTGTTTTTTCGGTGCAATTTTAATGCTTTATAGCATGCTTCCAGCCAATATAATTTTTCTCCCTCTTCCTCTTCTTTTCTTTCCTCGAAGTCTTGGTTTAAAAATATTGTTTCCGCTTGAAAATAAAATGACAATCCTTATCATGAAAATAAAAGATTTAGGACTTGTTCTCACTCTGAGTTACATGGGTGCTCATCTCTGCCTATGCGGCTAAATCAGATTTTGCCAAAGCAGATTTTACCAGAGAAAGTAATAAGTCAGTGATATAAGTCAGTCCCTTCCAGGAAAGATAAAAACTTCTGATTCAAGTTCTACAACAGATTTTTTTCCATTTTCTTTGACATTATGAAAATATTTTAAAAGTTCATTACAGACAAAAGGGTGTTAAATTAAATGTAGTTATATCTCAGGCCATATTTCTAATTTTAAAATGCATGCACACATTTATTTTCATGTTCACATAAAGAATACTGCAGATGTTAAAACATGACCCTACGACACTTGTACACTGCCATTCATCACAGACTACCATGATCTTCCAGCACTCTTCTGTCATTAGGAAAAGAAGGGTACACTGAAATGGCTAAGAGAAGTATAGGGCAAGAGGAAAAATAAAATGTGGTTTTAAATTGACAGTGAATTTCAATACTTATGAAAATGAATGGTTGCCAACATGGTACTAAAGGTTACACAAAGTAGGCCCAGTTCTGCTATCTGCTACACCTTTGGTACTCTTATTCACATGAGCAACCCAACTGACTCCAGTGCGACACAATTATTCACACTTGTAAGAGGTTACAGGATCACACCCATAACAAACATTTTAAAACTGTGGCCTTAATGCAGCTTCAAACAAAGCTCAAAACTGTCAGGTTATTTCTAAAACACAGACACCACTTTGCTGGGAAACAGAAGTAAACTGCCATAGCAGTATTTGCAGATACACAAACCAATCATGAGATTCAGAATACCTATATTCACTACCCTCATAATAGTTTTTAAACTAAGAAGGGATTATCCAGTATGCAACCTATGAATAGACATGTTAGTGCTCATCAAAATACTATACCAACTGAGCGGAGGGTAGGTGACATGGCTAACTGGTAGATACTGGCATGTTACAACAAAACAATGAGCTCTATCAGGTGAGCAAGATAAAACACTGTTGCATACCTAGCCTTGTTAACCCCTATTCCTGTTTGAAATCTACTAGTCACAAAATATAGAAGAATTATGAAACCACAGGAAATTACACTAGCACACCAATTGTGGAAACAAACGTTTGTCCATTAATCATTTTATTTAGGTAATTAGAAAGGAATTTACTTACTGAGGAGAGCTAAACAACCGAGTGCTGCAGCCTGTAACTTTGCATTTGCAGAGTATCTTATAACAGCCTTCACAATGACTTCGTGTACCTCATTTAATACCAGAATGTTGAAAAAATTTCCTAAAAAGTAGATTATAATTTTATCTGAAATATCTAGCTAGATCTATATTTATATACAGAGACAAAATAGTTATATCCACATGCATAGGACATACATACTGTGCTTGAAGAAAAACAGCAGATGAGGCAGTTAATTTGTTTGACATAGTAAATAAACTGCATTGTGAAATGAGGATAACTGGCCAAAAATAAGAAAACCAGGGAACTGGGTTCTTCGGTTTCTCTTCCTCATTCATGTAGGAAGAACCCATGAGGATCCTCTATATTCCACTGAATCCTTCAAAGAGGATTTTACCTACCTTCAGATGAGACTTGCTGGATGTGACTCTCTAGAGCCTATAAACACCATTCCTTTAGGCAGCTACTGGAGGTGTTAATGAAGAGCAAAATGAAGAGCTTACCTCTGTCAAAAGGCAGAGTTTGCAGCCACTGCATTCTTTCCAAGCTATTCCTGCCTTCAAATGACGATAGGCTTGTCTACACTTAACGTTTTACAGAGCTCTAACTTGCTGGCTCAGGGCAGTGGTAACAGCAAGTCTGAGTGCTTTAAAGCGCTAGTGTAGATGGGCTCCAAGCTCTGGGAGCCAAGTGTGCTCACACGCGAGCTGTCTCCCAGCGCTCGCATGTGACCACACTTGCACTTCAAAGCACTGTCGTGGAGGCATTCCCATGGTAGTGCTTTGAAGTTTCCAGTGTAGACATACCCTGACCAAAGTACAGACCTGCACTTTGATTTCTGCACTGACACTTGACCGACCCTGTAAGGGAAGCTATTTAACTGTTTTGACCTATATTCTGAAACAGAGATCTCGCCACACAAAATAGATTAGGGATTAGCAAAAGCTTCTAATTATATTTTAAATAAAAAAAAAAGAGTTTATAAAAGAAGAGAGTTTACATATTTTGAAAGAGTAGGTAGATAAATATCTTTGCTGTATATATAATGAGCATCTCTAAAAAGAAACAAACATTTACTATGGTACGTGCAGCATTTCCTGCCACAGGTTCAAAGTAAGGAATACTGCAAAGAACAAACAAATAAAAACCAAATTTTCCTATCTTCCCCAAGGAAAATAAATACTACATGTAAATCTTATTTTAGGAGTAACTACTTCATTAAACATATTCTGCCAGTTACATCTATTGTATCAGATATTTAATTTTGTTTAGTAATTCTTAATTAAGAGAGAGTTGAATCACTCTACCAACGTGACACGTAAAACTCAAAGTTTTAAAAGGAATAACTGTTTTCTCTAGCCTTTCAGATGAAATGTAAAACTGCAGAGCATACCAGTTGTGGTTTGATGGTGCTTTTCTGACACACAACAGGAAGCTAACCTTGCTTACTCCAACTCACTATAGAATTGATCCTCAAATTTCTATTGCTTTCAATAGGAGATAAACAGGATCAGCATCTTGCACGACTGAGCTCTATGGCTCAAATTCAAAAAAGCACATAAACACATCTGCATCATTCTGAAATATCTAACTTAATTCCCCTTGTAAATGGATATGTAGTTATGTAGCAGTGCCCTGTTCCATTAAATAGCTGTTTCTTGCTGCATTTCTTTATGTAGCTTAAAGGCATCCAGGTGC
This sequence comes from Chelonoidis abingdonii, assembly GCF_003597395.2. Classification (NCBI taxonomy): domain Eukaryota; kingdom Metazoa; phylum Chordata; order Testudines; family Testudinidae; genus Chelonoidis; species Chelonoidis abingdonii. The sequence continues at coordinate 31,013,910 of NC_133769.1, forward strand.
TTAGGTATAAAACAATTTGAGAGCCTCTCTCTAGAGGCTCATCTAAAAGAGAAAAGTATGACTGTGACACGTAATGAACATATTTTGTACTGTAAATGCCTTTAAATTACCAGATCATCTTCAGACCAGCAAAAGTGGTGATTCTATCTCGTCATACCTTAGAGACTAACAAATTTATTGAGGCATAAGCTTTCATGGACTAAAACCCACTTCATCAGATGCATGGAGTGGAAAATACAGTAGGAAGATATATATACATAGTACATGAAAAGATAGGAGTTGCCTTACCTATTTTTTCCAGTCCATGCATCTGATGAAGTGGGTTTTAGCCCACGAAAGCTTATGCCCAAATAAATTTGTTAGTCTCTATGGTGCCACAAGTACTCCTCATTATTTTTGCTGATACAGACTAACACAGCTACAACTCTGAAACCTGTCTTGTCACAGTTGAACATAAGCTATTGAATTTGCAAGCTTTCAGCGTTATTCTAACTTAAACATAAAAATTATAGATGAGACAGAGCAAGATTTAACTTGACTGTGAGTTATACCAGGCATAACCAAAAGTAAAATATCAACTGGTCAGACTGACACTCTAGAAGCAGCCGTATAATTCAGGAGATTGAAATCCAGGTCCTAAACTTTAACTCAAACTTATCAGGCAAGCAGGGGCTGCAAACACTATAGAGCATAACACGATGTCCGTTGTGAGGGTGGAGGAGCACCTTGTTTTGCTCTTAATTAACCCCAGTCAACACGGAAGCATTTCTACAATCCAGAAGCAACCATATCCAACTCCTTGGCCAGAAGGAGGGTTATTGTGATGTGGATCTTTGGGAGCACTATAAGGAGGATAAATGAGATCCCAGAGGACACTTTTTACAAAAAAATATAGTACCATCAGTTGTATCTCAAGTACTCAGCATCAGCACCTCAAATATGAAATTGTAGAAGGAAATATCTTCCATGCCGTAATAACTCTAAAAAGAAGGCTTTAATACTATGCACACATAGGTGTCATTGTTGCCTTGTGCTTCTCCTGTCTGTTTGTTGTATTTCTCTCCTCTCTCTTGGCTTGTACTTAAACTAAGATTTTCAAGGAAGAGGCTGTCTTTCTTCTGTATTGGTACAGCATCATGTCTACATGACTAGGGCCTCAGGAGCTACCACAATACAAATACATTCTTTGTTTGTTTGACTAGATATAAAACATTAATCTAGTTCTACTCTAAAAGTTAACTGGTGGTGCAATTTTGTCACTAGCAACACTGTCAGCTGTTAAACAAGTAAGCAAACAATAAAAAATTTCAGTATAAAATACTATTTCATGAACTTACCCAGTGTAAGCTTGTGCAACAAACAGCAACTCACTTCCTGAATTGGTTCACTGTTAGGGAATGTTTTCATCATTTCCACTATGACATTATAACATCTAACATTTCCAGACATGAGCACTTCAACATTGCTGGCTAAAGTAAAAAAACAACAACATTGTTATGCTTCTTAAATAAGAAAAATTAAATGATAGGGCTTGAATACATACATGTATTTCAAAAACTGGATCTCTACCTTGGTTTTAACCATTGTGACAATTTTTATTATGTCTACTTATTTCCACAATGAAAGATATTAACACCTATACCTATAAATGCTGTTTTACTTCAACTTAGAGTCACTTACAGTGTGAATTGTTACTGATCTGCTTCCATTATATATTTAGCCATTTAACAGAAATGACACCTTTTACTTATATAGCACCTTTCATAAAGAGATTTCCAGGTGCTTTACAAATATTAATTAATCTGTAAACAGGTAGGTAAATATTTCTTTGCACATTTTACAGATGAATAAACAGAAGTACATAGTATTTAAGTGATTAGCTCAAGGATATACAGTACACCAGTTCAGAGGCAGGGCCTGGAATACAACCCAGAAATGTTGACCCGTAAAGCCCCGCTCTAACCATTGTAAGTCTAATCTCCTCTCCTTTTTGTAAGCAAGTTAACATCACTTATTTTGGCTGTTAGCTCTGCCCATTCAATAGATAGAGAATGCTTAGAAGTGTTCTGCTAAGGTATGCTTCTGGGTTTTTGAATGATGTGCCAAAGTGCAGGTTTTAATTACAAATACTTCTACACTTAGTTTAAAGTGGAAGTAGTATATAGCAAACAACAATACAAATTCTTATTAATGATTAATGAAAGAAGCTGAGCAGATCATCTTCTAATAGAAATGGGGACAAAAAAGCAGGTCCACTTCTATTAAAATCAGGGTATGTTTAACCAGCAATTAAATACTCCCAGCTGGCCAGGATCAGCAGACTTGGGCTTGGGCTGCAGGGCTGCAGAATAGCTATGTAGACTTTCATGTTTGGGCTGGAATCCAAGCTCTGGGACTTCACAAGGCGGAAGGGTCCAACTGAGCTGGTAAGAATTCTGAAGCAGCTTACTTCAGAGTAAAAGGAGGCCACATATTCTGTTTCAATAACCACAATGTTTAACCAATGTCAATCTTAGCAGCTGAGAAACCTCCTTTATTTTTCAAGTGCTTATTTTTCTGATTTCTCAATTATGATGAACTAAACTTGTGTTCAACAAACAGTATTCTATAGACTTCACAAATAATTAATGATAAGAGTAGCCCAAATATACAAAAAAGGCTATTGAAAGTTTCTACCCAAAGAAGAACAAAAATAGAGTGGATCTTAAATAATGGCACAATCGAGCAGTTCTAAGCCTGTGAAGTGCCAACAGCTGTCCAGGACTGGGTGGGCACAGAGGGATTCAAGGCTGCTCTCACATTCTAGTCTCCCACCTTCTGCGAAAGCAGATTTGCTCAGTCACCTACATCGGACCTCCTCAGATGCCAAAAGCCATCCAGTGCACCAATGCCTATGGCTTTCCTTTGAACTATCTGGGAATTCATGAAGCACTACAGAGAGCATTTCAGAACTGAATGTCCTAGTGTGAGTGATTTGAAAAGACTGATAGCCCCAAATGCCACAGTAATGCACTTACATGGACCAGCTAATGAATGTAAGGAATAAAGTGCCGGAAGTACAACATCTTCTTTTTCTTGAAACTGTTTTAACACATTCAGTATGATCATGTGATCTTTGCTTTCAACAAATTCAATCAGCTGCTCTTCTGGAACTAAATTGAAAAACAAACAGAGATGTAGTATGTTTTAAGGAAATAATATATTTGTACAGCTTGGTATTAATTAAAAACTTTTTTTTTTACAAAGTTTTCTGATATTTATTTTATTCCTTTTGCATCCTAGACATCAAAATACTTTCAATAATTTAAAATTTGTCAGCATTGTCTTCCTTTGGTCTAGAACCTTTATGATACAATAACAAAGTAAATGGGAACCATAAGACCTGCTTTCTATCAATCGACTGCTCTGTTGCTTACATAAGTAAAAGATCTTAAGGTCAAGCTGTAGCAGCAGCTGCACCATTGCAGTGTGCTGGGGGTGGAAGATGCCAACAGGAGAGAGCTCTCCTATCGGCATAAAAACCCACCCTCCTGAGAGACATAAATTTTGCCAACGTAAGTGTACTGTAGACATAAATGGATTAACAAACTTCATCAGTTTCTCTTTTAGCATATGGTTGAGATGCAGTGTAAAGACTGGTAATTTCCTTCATACATTAAAATTAGGAGTTATTTCATATCATTGAATTTTAAGCAGAACACTATTAAAACCAGTGACGAAGACTGCTTAAAAATCAATGCCACGATATGGTTTTATAGCTGTGAGCTCTAATAGAAAATAAAAGTATTTACAACGAGGATCAAACCCTAAAGTTGTGTGGACATGACACATTCCATTTATTTTTTAGAATGAGCACTGGTATAATGTCACATCTTTTACTAGTTTTGTAGGCCTTTGCCATTGTCCATGTCATGTATTAAGCATATCTTGGAATATAGTGTATTAATTATGTCCTAGAGCTTCTTACCAGTGAACATTGCATTAAAATGTTGGTTGTTGTTTTAGGACATTATATCTGTATAAACGGATAATCCAATTTAAATGAGTAAAAGTGCAAGAAAACATTAATTCTAACACAAAATTGTCTGCAGCAGCATATCAAACGAATAGAGCATGTGGTTTGCACTATTACAGTCTATTTGTTCATGTGGCCAAATCCTATCAGTCACTTATTTCTTCCCACGTTGAACTGATAACAAAATTCAGTGGGAGTTTTGTTTGACAAAGGAGCAAAGAATTTAGTCCAAACAAATATAATAGTAAAGAAAATGATCAAATCCAAGAAAAAAATTGAAATTACATATATTACATTAATACAACTACATGTATGACATTAATATTAATTTAAAATTTATACTTCCTTGTCACTAGAGACTATGATCAAAACTGAGATATTATTGTGCTAGATTTGTACAAGAACATGTGAAAATATAGTCATTGTCCCTATTAGCTTAGAAGACAGTGACATACGAATGGTGGAGAGAGGAATAAGTTGTCTGATATCTTTATATATGTTCTGGCAGAAGCGGAGGAGTGAAGATTTATTTGTAGATGTTGAGCAGACAGGGCTGGCCTTACTATGAAGTGAATTGAGGCAGTTGCCTCAGGTGCCAGACTGCGCGGGGAGCCACTCGGACCCAGAGTGTAGAAAATTGTGTCTGCTGCTGGTGTAGATGTATTCTCTCTGCTCTAGATTCACAGAGATAGTGGAGTGCTGTGCTGAAGGAAGGAGGGTACAAGAGACATAATAGGCAGGGAGGAAAAAAGTGAGAGGGAATAATAGAAAGCAGCAGGAGCTGCAGGGAGAGAGGAGGAGAAGCCTCTTATGCCGGGCCGTCCTTACCCATACACAAAGTATGCAGCTGCGCAGAGCGCCAGGAAATTTTGGTCCCCCAAGTTTCCTGGTGCCCTGCACAGCTGCGTGCTGCTCCAGCCCCTGCTCTGGCTCTTCCCCCACTCCTGCTCCGCCCCAGCCCCACCTCTTCCTGCCCCTGCTCTAGCAGCATTCAGAAAAAAAGAAAGCAAAAGAAGCTTTTCTATCTAAGCAGGAAGGAGCTCTCCTGAGATACATAGAGACAAATCTTCATGGTGAGCCTTCCAGCCCCAGTGAGGATGTGAGTGGTTAGGAGATGCCTGATCTTCGACTTAGTCAGAGTGCAGGTGACCTAGCAGTTACTGAAGCATCCATATCTCCATCTCAAATGGATGTAACCATACACATTCCTGAAGAAAAGTGTAGATCAGAGAAGAGTGTGGAGGCGGCGCAAGAAACAGCCGTCCTGAGTTTAGTTCCTTAAGTCTAGATGATCCAGGACTGTGGACCCATTTGAGCAGTAGCCTGAGGGACTTCCTTGTACTGCATGGGCCACAGCAAGTGAAAAACTTCATGTTCCTCAAAGGCAATGAAAATAGAAGTTTCCATCCAACATATTACTGACATGAAATCCCCAATGGTGACAAAGTGGAGATGCCAAGGCTTACGTACTCAAAAACCCAGAATGCTGCATACTGTTTTTGTTGCAAACTCTTCCAGGTCTAATGTTCCAGCTACATCGGATTCTACAGGAAAGAAAGACTGGAAAAATCTGGCTAGAAATCTGGCATGCCATGAGAAGGCAGCAAATCACCCGAGAGCATTCCATAGGTGGAAAGATCTTGAGATGAGACTGAGGTTAAAGGCCACCATAGATGATCAGCATCAAGAGAAGATTGCTTCAGAGTCTCTTTACTGGCAAAATGTTCTGAAAAGGCTCATTGCCATTGTGAGAATGCTTGCTACCCAAAACCTAGCACTGTGTGGCACTTCAGATCAGCTGTATGTACCAAACAATGGAAACTCCCTTAAAATGGTGGAGCTGAGGGATGAGTTTGATGCTGTACTCCAGGAGCACCTAAGAACAGTCATCACCCAAGAAATGTACACACACCACTACCTTGGAAAAAACATTCAAAATGAGATCATACAGTTACTGGCAACAAAAGCTCAAACAGAAGATTGTGGCAGATCTGAAATCCGCAAGATATTACTCTGTTATTCTGGACTGCACACCTGACATCAGCCATATGGAACAAATGACTTTAATGGTGCATTTTGTAACAACAACAGAACCTAGTGAAAATGTCCCTGCAATGGTGACTGTCAGAGAAAGCATTTTCTAGAATTTATTGACATTTGATGATACTACAGGAGCTGGTATGACAATGTGCTTCTTAAAAGCTGGAAGATACGGGAATTGCGATAGCTGACATGAGAGGTCAGGGCTACGATAATGGTGCCAACATGAGAGGAAAGAACAGAGAAGTGCAGACACATGGATCTGAGAGTTTTAAACCCTCGAGCTTTTTTTGTCCCCATGCAGTTCTCATTCATTGAACTTGGTGGTCAGTGATGCAGCATCAGCTTCTAGTGAGGCTGCTGAATTTTTTAATGTAATTCAAGCATCTATGTATTTCTCTCTGCATTAACTCAGCGATGGCAGATTTTGAAGCAACATCTGGGAACATCCTCTCTGATACTGAAACCCCCGAGTGCCACACGATGGAAAGGTCGAGTGGAGGCGATAAAGCCTATCAGACACCAAATTGGGAAGATAGATGATGCCGTATTTGCCATTATGGAGGATAATGCTATGACAGGAACTGTTCATGGGAGAACAATGGCAGAGGAAAATGGAATCACCAGAAACATACATAACTTCAAATTTCTGTGTGGCTTAGTGTTGTGGCATGACATGCTGTTTGAAATAAATGTTGTAAGCAAGAGACTCCAAGGCGTTGACCTTGATATATCTGGAGCAATGGACCAACTGGACAAAGCAAAGTCATACCTACAATCTTACCCATCAGATGAGGGATTTCAAAACTTTCTGAAGAGTGCACAGAAGTTGGCAGAGGAACTTCACACAAACTATTTTCCCACCCATTCAAGAATACAAGTCACTGAAGACGACATTTTGATTACGAGGCATGGGATAATCCCCTAAGATACCCCAAACAATAATTCAAAGTTGAATTCTTTAACCAGGTGCTAGATTGTGCAATACAGTCAGTTGAAGAACATTTCATGTAGTTCAAGGAACATAACAATATATTTGGGATGTTCTACGACATTCCAAAAATCCTCACTATACCTGAAAAAGACCTACACCAGCAATGCAGGGGGCTAGAGGCAGTGTTGACACATGATGACATGCACGACACGGATGTGAGTGATCTGGGGGATGAACTGTAAGCCCTTTCAAGATACATTTCAGCAGGCTCAGTTCCAACGGCTGTTCTGGAATATATGTGCATAAAGAAGATGACCACCCTCTTTTCAAATGCTTTTGTTGCTCTGCGCATACTTCTAACACTTCCTGTAACAGTTGCCAGTCGAGAATGCAGCTTCTCCAAGCTCAAGTTAATAAAAACACATTTACACTCCACAATAACACAGGAGAAGTCTGTTAGCCTTGCAACCATCTCAATAGAGCATGAACTGGCCCAGACTGTGGACCTTCAGGAAGCAGTTCAAATCTTTGCAACTAAGAAGGCATGGAAAGCACCACTTTGATTATTCAAACAGATAAAAATGCCAGTGTTTACTATGCCAATAAGAAAAGTTACATTTGCTGTTCAGGTGTTTGAAAGTCAAGTGTTACTTAAAATTTTTGAACAAGGCATTTTAAGTTGTTAGCTCTCCTTTATTGGGGTAGGTAGCAGAGCAGTACCATGAGAGGAATAGAACAGGAAGAAGGCAGAATTGAGACCTTTCAAAGTTTTGGCCCAAGCGAGGAGGTGTCATTTGAGCTCCCCACCTCAGATGCCAAAATGTTGTGGGCCGGCCCTGTGAGCAAAAATAGTTGTGGTGTTGCATTTCTCAAAATTAACTTTAAAACAAGATGCTTCATTTTTATTCAAGACCTGCTTTAATAATATCATGATCTATCAAAACCAGCTATGGCAAATAAAAACTATTTTGCAGGTTTTCAGTACATAAAGATTTTCTTTTTTTGAATACACTAAAATAAATGATTATACAGTAAATGTGAAAGTCTTCAAACCTTTTGCAATTTCAGAAATATAAATAATCAGAATCACAACTATTCTGAACTGAAAACATTTACACATGGACATTGCACTGACTTATCTTTTTAACAGCACTAAAGTTAATGGAGTATTTTCTTGTATGATCTTGAAAGTTGGGTTTTATATTGATTCACCCAATCAACTAAGGTGCGATCCTTTCTTTACTATATAAAAATATAACACAGTTCAGAACTCATAGCATGTATTTTTGCAGCCAGGAAGTCATCATTAGTTTATTCCCAAATCATTTCATCTTGATAAACTTCGCAAAATATAAATACCTTTCTCAAAAAGCACATGCAAAGTTTTACAACCATATTGCTGGATTTCTTCATTGTTTGGGAAGGTTTGCATAGCATCAAACACCAACAAAAATACATCTGTCTCTTCATCCAAGAGCATAATTGTAATTATATCTATACAGCAGAAGAGAAAATGAGATGTGATTACATTCTGTACTAAGTTACATTGATCATTTCTGTCTGAAGCACAGAACTTGATTACAAATTATTTCATACTGTCTTTAAAAGTGCTAGTTTTGGTCTTCACTACGATGAGTCAAATCTATGTGTTGGTACAGCAAATATGGGTTTCCCAGAGTCACCTGCTGTCACTAGGCCCAATCCTTCAGTTCCTATGCAGGCAAAACTCCCAACGGAACCATTGCCTGTATAAGGACTGAAGCATCAGGCCAATTGCTTGTATTATAAAGAATAAAAAATGCTAATGTCATTTTCTACTTCTTGAACTCATTTTGTTTTAAATTAACATGGATTCTTTAAAAGCCTATGATAAACTCTGTCTATTGGTGGAAGTGTCTAGTAAATAGGTGATCATATAAAACAACTCATCAGAAGGCCAGGGTTAAAACAGCCATGCAAAACTCCACGCAATCACTCACCTATGGCAAGTAATTTTTCTAATGGATGAGTAAAATATCATTAGGTTCTTTCATGATAATCATTTTCATGGGAAGCGTGTATTTTTGGTTGGACTAATATATGTTCATGACAATTTTTCAAGGTTGTGTAATGAAAAGTATGATTCATTATGCATAGTATTTCAGTTAAAGCAGCAGAGAATCCTGTGGCACCTTATAGACTAACAGACGTTTTGGAGCATGAGCTTTCGTGGGTGAATACCCACTTCGTCGAATGCATGTCATTTCAGTTGCAGCTATTCTGTTCTATTTAGAACCTATAGTATATATAGAATATATAGTCCTACAGCTCTGCATTCTCCTTGGCCAGGCGTTCTAACTGGAGTATAATTAAAGTATACACACACATTATATAAGGGTAAAGTTTGATTAATCAATTACATCTACTATATCGCTGGGAGGAACAGTATCAGTAAGAAATAACCTATAATAGAATAACTAGTTGATAGCTTAGGAGCATTGTGACATATGAGACTGAGGGAAAACTGCTAGCAGTAGTCATTCATTAATGGCCATATTTTGCCATCATTATTGTTCATATTGATTAGTACCTTGGTCTGCAAATAGGGTCTGACTTAAAACTTGTTAAACTCAATGGATTGACTCCCACTGGCATCAAAAGGCTTTGGATCAAGCCCATAGTCCTCACTACAGTGGAACCTCTAATTTATGAACTCATTGGGGATTGAGGAATTCATAAAATTGAAAAATGCATAAAACTGAACATCTCAAAATTACAGTAAGTATGGTGCCTAACTTGCAGTATGATGCATTGCACTGCTTTCTTCTTGTTCTTCAAACCACTGAAAAGTTATTTCCAATGCAAGGAAGACACCAGAATGTGAAGGGACGTTGACTTGTTCATCAACAATGTCACTTTCATTATGTGATTTTTTTCATTGGGAAAAATGGTTCCTATAACAGACTGTTTGTAAGAGAGGTGTTCATAAAATTGAGGTTCTACTATATATGTAAAGTAAAATATTACTCAGTGAGAGTAAGGGTGGCAGAATATAACCCTTGGGGATACCCATTAATTTCAGTGGGAGTTCAAACAGTTCAGCATCTCACAGGAAGCTTTCAGGATGTAGCAGGATCTGGTCGTTAGTGAGCAGAATGATAGAAATTACTGTGTGTTTCTGAGAGAATCTGATCTTTTCAGAAATACTAGCTATTACAAATGGAAAGATGTGAGAATCAGGTAAACTTGCCCTTCCATTTAGTAAGAAAAATTACTTAACTACTCAGCAAGCATCTGTTACTATCCTAATGGTTCTGAACAAAAATGAAAGTCTATATTCTCCATTGTCTTGCAGCCAGTGGAGTTATATATACCTGTGCAAAGTAGGTGCAAAATACTACCATTACAATTTTGTAGCATTTACTCCTACTTTGCACAGAGGTGCATGGCAGAGAAGAATCAGGCCCAATGTGTCGAATAACCCATTTTATATTATAGTCTACAATTAAAAATATCATACCAATTGGGAAAGTAAAATGCATAATACCTGAAGAGAGTAGTTGATTTAGTGCCTTGAGTCCTATTATCAAGAGGTTGCTGTTTGCGTTGTGGATAGCAAGCATTTTAAGGATATGCCTAAAATGGAAAAAAAAAAATATTAAGACTAATCAAATGTTAGTTCAAAATATACCAAATACAGGTATACAGCAAACACCTGCTTGAAGAAATAGAATTTTTTAATTTAACCTAGGGAAAACTTTTTAAAGCCATTTTTAGCTCTGACTCAAAGAAATTTTATACCTTTGTCACTTTGGCTTTTTAAGCCATCAATGACCATAACTAGTTTTCAATATTTTATTTTTATATATTATACTTTGTTTATTGAGACTGTACATCTTTTAAAAAAAGAAAAAGAGAGATGTAATGATAGACAAGTATATAACAAAAATGGAAGGAGATAAAAAGATCCGTGTAAATCACTAACTGCTGAGGAACAACTTCTGTCATTAGATACACATACACAATTCCCACTGAAGTCAATGGGGACGTATATGCATGAGAGCAGAATTTGGCCCTATGGGAGTAAAATGGTAGAAAGAAAAAAGGGATGCAAGTCATACCAATGTATACATAAAAGATATTTTACCGATAATAGGCCGCATGCTGTTGGGTTTACCTGCAGAGCTACTTAGGAAAAAACAAATTTTCCTCACAAATTTGAGTTCCCTCACAACTGTCCCACCTAGGCGAAAGGAGTTCACCACCCTGCCTAGAACAAATGGTCCCCCAATATCCATCTTTAGACCCCCTGGAGGACAGGCATACCGGCATGGAGTCCCAAAGCCTGTGCACAGCTCGCTGGTCTTCCCTCTCCCTCACCATAGTATGATTTGCAGCATGGTTCAACCCACAGTGACTTCTGGACACATTTTTCCCTGGAAATCACAGGGTCCCAGAGGAATATGCTGGGGGAGATTATCCGGTTCCCAGCTTTTCCTTCCCCTTTCTCCAGACCCATCTCTTTTAGCCGAAGAGTCCCAATCCAACAGAGTGGTACCGCAATGTCTAGAAGCCAAGGATGAGCTAGCAGCAGAGCAGGTACTACCTCATAAGTTCGGGGTGTCTTCAGCCACAGTTTACAACCCTCCACACCACACAGCAAAGGAATATGTGTAGTAGTGTTATTTATAAAGTGAATTTTCTATCTTGGCTATGTTCTACGTCAGTAGCATACATCTGAAAGCAACTACTATATATATTGGATTTGTGTACCAATTTGCAGTGAATTGAGATACTGTCTTGACCCATCACAAATCCAATAAAAACCAGGCCCTTGTAGGCTCCAGGTGACCATTGCATAACCTATGGATACAGAAGTTTAGACTTGGATCAAGTGCACTATTTGGGTCATTCTTAACAGTGGAAATCAAGATTCAGTTAAAGATAGTCTTGATATTCATGAGAAAAGATGTCACACTGCACTTGCAACATTATTCATTGATCTCTTCTGTCGGGCTTAAGAGGGGCATAAGGACTTATACAGCTCCTTTACACTGGGGCAGAGACCTCAGACAAATTCTTAGTCGGGCTGAAAGCTGGGGAGATGGTTGGAGGAAAGGAAGGAAAATCTTCTCCCTTCAAACTTGTAGAGTAGCTCCACAGACTTACCAGAGGATACTTCAACCCAGTGCCTGAAGTACCATAGTCCTGAACATCCCTAATGCACCCCATTGTGGAGGAAAGACACATCCTTTTGTCCAGTTTCTCCCTTGTCCATACATGTCCCACACCTTGAATGCAAGGAGAACCCAGAGTTGGCCCATATGACTCTGCTCAGCCTCCTGAAATCCAAACCCCTCCTTTGCACAGCAGACCCTCACCAGCTCTAGTTCAGGAAGGGAAATGGAGATTAGGTTTGCCCCTGTGTGTTCTGGACATTTCACAGGAGGTAAGCAGTGCCAAACAATAAATCTCAGCTCTGAAGTACCTACATTCTAAAGACATGAGTTGGTTCAGTACAGTGCCGCACAAAACAAACACAGAATGGGGCATGGTTATTAAGACCAAAAGATTGAGCAATTCACAAAGAAATTCTCCACACATCCTCCCATCTCAAAAGTAATTGAAAGAGAGGAAGTTAAACACTTTCACCTCATTTACTGTATGACCAACTTATTGTCAAAGATTACAAAAGTTGTGGCAAAAGTTTTATGAGCAGATATGCTGAGAGAATTTCCTTATTTTTTCTTTTTTGAGAGTTGTTATATAAACTACTTATCAACGTATCAGTCAAGATGTGAAAAGTTACTTCATTTGCTACACTGTTTTTTGTAACAGTTAACATACCTTGGTTGAGCCAGAAAGTGTTGTGAACCAATTAGTCAAATTAATTATTATAATTATTCATTTGTCATACTGTAGCAGGTACCAGACCTTATAATGGATCAGGAACCATTGTGCTGGTGCTGTACAAATACAGAGTAAAAAGACAGGCTCTGCCCCAGAGCACTAACAATCTATGTCAATATTTCTGACTTAAAATTTCTGTTTTCCAAAAACACACTAAGGCGTATCATCTTACGCTATAAACCAACTGCATATAAATTACGTTTTTATCTCTAGCCTACTTGCATACTGCCCCTCTGCAACCATTAGGCAGCTGATGTAATGCAACAGCACTACGGTACATATCAGACACTCCTACAAAGAGCTCTAAATATAACAACTGATTTGCTCTGTCTTCAGCACTGACGAGAAAAGATGCTAGGTTTGCTAGGCTTAGCTCCTTACCAAATACTACTTTCGCTAGTCATGTTTTCAGATAGGACTGTGCAGAATTTGCCAAAGTATTTATAGTGGTAAGAAATAATGTTTGGTGTTGTCAGCAGCATGCCCTACTGCTCATGCTGGGAAACAGATTGTGTCTAGATAGGAGCTTTGCTTCTATTGTCATTATTACGTGGACCCTTGGGAGGCTTGTGTGACTAGATCACGAGAATAGGGATCAGCTTTCTGGAGACCAAGAACGAATGACAGTATTTACTGCCACTATTATACCACTCCTCTTAGAATTTGGCCCATTCACTCAACAAGGAGTCTTTAAAATACTAAAGAAATCTGAACCATACCATATGGGTTCAGTCATTGTCCTTCTTGACTTGAGCGCCTGGTATTGTTACAAACAAAAACTGCCAATGCCTCCTTAAAGGCACAGACTCCATAAACAGTGGGACTTATCTTTTTCCCCAGTGGTTCTCCACCCCAAAGCCCCACCCCACTCCTCCCCTTCCTCCAATGCCCCGTTCTCACTCTGCCTCTTCCCACTCCAACTCCACCTCCTTCCCTGAAGTCCCTCCCTCACTCCACATCTTCCCATCCCTGCTCCCCGAGGCCCTCACCCACCCCCTACTTGCTGCTCTCTTCCCTCCCACAACCCTCTTCCACAGCCATCAAACAGCTGATTGGCGGCGCCACGAACAGCTGTAGCTGGTGGGTACTGAGCACCCACTATTTTTCCCCCATGCATGCTCCAGCCCCAGGGCACCCAAAGAATCAACATCTACGATTAACTATATAAACAATCTATCATCTACCATATAAAATTATAGTCCAGCCATTGCATAATAAACTATAGTTTGATACAACTGATCTTACCAACTACAACCTGGTACCCTTTTGAGAAAAGAAATGGGGAAGATTGGAAAGAGCACTCACCTGACCTGTGACATTGGACCTTCCCAGTTACAGATTTGACCACACTAGTGAACTACCTTTTCTTAACCATAGATGAGGAACATACCTCCCTACCCATATTACTGCATCACTTGGCTGCATTTGACAGCTTACATCCTGAAATGCTGCTGTTCCATCTTTAAGAGCTAGCAAGACTGATAGAAACTCCATGAGATGGCAGAGATCCTTCCTCTCTCAAACTCTACCACGAGGTGACTCCACTTCTACCTTCCAAGTTCTCACTTGTGGAATTCCACAAAACTTTATCCTCTTCCCAACTTAAGATATGTGTAACTGCTAGGTAAGTCCATAAAATGCCCTAATTTGCCAACAGCATGTAGATGTCACAGAACTATAGTTCTTTCAGTCTGAATGCTAAGAATGGAATCACCCGGCTGTTATAGTACCTAAATGAGATCAGTGCTCGGATGCAGTAGTTTGCTGATGACGAACCTGGGGAAAAGAAGGTCATGCTGGCGAGAAGAATAAAGGAATCTGAAGACCTAGCAAACACTGTAATATCACCCTCCTTCTAAAATGTTTGCCCCCATATTGTCAGAATGGTTCTGAAATCCCTTCATTTGCCTTTGGCCGGCCAAGAGATCTTTCCACATCCTGCCAAATGAGAACCTAGAGATAGTTCATGCTTTTAAGCCTTCCAGGTTTCAAATAGTAAAGCGTCATATTTAGGAGTGAAAAATACTTAACAACTCCAGCAGGTTCAACACATACTGTCTTAGCCTACCTACTAAACAACATACTCGACACAAACACAACAGACTGATCACTATATAGGCTCCTCATATAATCCTGGATCAAGTTAATTTCAAAGAAGTTTTCTAATATGAGAATGGCAATCAATGATACAGCAATTTACTGGTTTACCTTCCAAAAAATCTTTTTATACAAGTACTTTTTCCTCTTTGCTGTCCTACTTTCTGTCCATTAGATCCTGTTCCAAACAACTTTTCAATCTTCATCTAAGTCTTATGATGGAATTCTAGTGCATTCTTTTTTTACTCTGCATTACTATATGATAAAATTGTAATAACCAAGTTAAAAAGTTAATCTAGAACAATTATTTAATGTGTTAGAAAACACATTTTTTTCCTACTTCTTCTTCTAGAAGAACTCTAAGAGACATTTTGCATACAATACTTGTTTGTAAAATTTATGTACTTACTGATGAACACCAAGTACTTCCCAATCCTTTCCAACATCCTGAGGAGCTATGTTACATAGAGTGGCTGGACACACTTCTATTAATTTACAAAGAAGCAACCAACCCACCTGTAAAATAAAAATGTAGTTATTTTTCAACAGACACGTCAACTCTCTTACTTGTGTCCCTTCTCTGATGAAGATATATTCTACTTTAAAACTTAAACACAGTTTCCCTTTCCTCTTGTATGTAGGAAAAATGATCTAGCTCACATAACATATTCCCTGATCTGAAAACCTAACAACCTAAACAAGATACAATGAACACACACAAGACAAGGCAGAGGACACACAAAAGTTAACTAGCTGCTCAATAATATGCAAATTCCTTGATTATGAAATACCTCTGAGAATAAGATACCCAAGGCCTACCTTGAAAAAGGTTCCTTATTTTATCCATTTCATCTTGGAGAAAAAAAACTCTAATAAATGTTCCTAGTTTATTATGAAAGCTTGCTAGATCTTAGATGTGTAGGCTCACATATTGAAAAAGTATATTAGCGGCTTGATTACAGCCTATAAGTATCTATATAGGGAACAAATATTTTAAAATGGGCTCTTCAATCTAGCCAAGAAAGGTATAATACGATCCAATGGCTGGAATTTTAAGCTAGACAAATTCAACTGTAAATAAGGAGTACATTTTTAATGGCAAGAGTAATTAACCACTGGAACAATTTACCAAGGTTTGTAATGGATTCTGTCATCACTAACAATTTTTAAATCAAGATTGGATGTTTTTATAAAAGCTATGCTTAGGAATTACTTTGGGGAAGTTCTATGGCATGTGTTATACAGGAGGTCAGATCAGATGATCACAATGGTCCCTTCTGGCCTTGGAATCTAGGAATCTATTCAAAATATATAACATTGCATGCCACATATCAGGCCATAGAACCATGGACGGTGTAGCCTTCCCAAAAAGGGGGGGGAGGGCAGGGGCCCCTGCCCCCTCTATGGCCCTGCCCCTCCTCTTCCCCCTGAGGCCCCACCCCTGCCCAAGCTGGAAGCTGGAGCCAGGGCCCCTCCACCAGCCCGAGGATCACTACTCCTGTCCAGGGCAATTGGAGGATCCGTGGCTTCCCACAGCTGCCCAGGCTCCCCAGCCAGGCTCCAGCTGCTGGCCTGGCCAGGAGATAGGGCCAAGGGGCAGGGCCAGTGGCAAAAAGTGGAAGGGCCACAAACCCCTGGCCCTGCCCCGTTCCAGCACCCCAGCATATAACATATTACATTTGATTGAGAATGCAAACACTTGACTGATAGACCAACTTTATCTAACAAATGGGATTTAAATCACAGCACAATTTGGTCCTATGTATTAACAAGTGATGTTACTTATCTGCAATTATATGATAAAATTCATAAGTCTGGCTTTTATATTTAATTTTTAATGTTAATTTTGTGTCCAGGACAGGTACTGGATTGTGATCCCTGGAGAGTGAAATCCCCCATTAATCCACAGAACAGGAAGGGCACAGAGAACAACAGTGCGAACTCCTCCACTTAAACAAGCGTGTCATAACCCTGACCTAAAGGAAGCACCTCTTGGTATGAGTGGGGAGTTTGGTTTCCATACAAATTCAGTTCTTGGCCTCTCCTCTGAGACTGACAGCAAGGGTATCATTTGTCATGGGTGATTCTGCATTTCGGCTATTTGGTCACTTGGAGGACACCAATTCACTCCATAATTGGACTCATTCATATATATAGCTAGATACATATACTTTTGTCTCTAATCCTCCATAATCGAGACAAAAATAAAATTAATAAGGGACAGTAACTAAGTATCACTTTCAAACGAACACTGGTTCCTTCAGAACAGCCTTTCCACATAAGGCTGAACCATGAATAGAACACTGGATTGTGCCTAGATCTGAACAGATGCGAGACGGTTCAGAAGGGGGAGATGGTGGAAAAGAGAGAGAGTGCAAGAACCTCCCTCCCCCTTGCATATCTGTGCAGGGATTGAACAGAATCTGTCCCTTGCAGTCTTCTAAAAGCAAGAATTCCACAAGACCCTCCCTCTCAGTGGTTCTAACATTTGTAAAATGAATGAAGAGGGCAGAAGAAGGCTATCATCCCACACAGAATGAGAAAAATGAATCCAGCACTCTTGCAAAAGGTGGCATAGAAGCTATGCCTCCCTGAGGCATTGTTTCTGAATCTGACAAAATGCCACCCTGAGCTCCTGATGCACTTCCCACACTATAGAACTATGTGCCATAAAGCCACAATAAAGCCCTAAGAAAAGATAATTCTGTCTATGTAGCCAAAAAGTATTGTTTTAAATACTTACGGAATATGTGTTTTATAAACTGATCATTTTAATTATTGTCTGGTTCTGTGAAAAACAAATACTGATGATTTGTTAATGTCAATTTGTTTTAATTATGAATCATGTTTAAATGTAAAAAATGTCACAAAAGATATGTCAGAGGTCTGTAACAGTAAGCCATACATAGTTATAGAACAAACTGGAAATAGCATAAGGCTTTCATGTTCAAAACTCGTCTTCCCTTTTCCAGCTGTTGAACTAAGTACAGTTTACCGGTCACTAACGAATGTGTTTGCATTGCTTAACAAAGACTGTATTTTGAAAGTCTCCCACCCCTCATCTAACTCTATTGTTCTTTATAAAATGTAGAACATTCTAAAAATTAGCTTTATGCCTCGGTTTTTTTAGTTCCCCCTTCCTGTTCCCTAAAACATTTTCCTTATAAAATTTAGATTTGTATCACACCAAATTATTTATTATTTTAACAGCAAGTACTGATAAATGTTTTCAGTAAGGACACAGTACACACTGAAAAATGCCAAAGCAAGCATCTAATATGCTAATACAGGGGTGGGCAAACTACAGCCCACATCTGGCCCATCAGCTGTTTTAATCTGGCCCTCGAGTTCTCACTGGGGAGCACACTCTGGGGCTTGCCCTGCTCCAGCACTCCAGCTAAAGAGCAGGGTCAGGGGCCACTCCACATGGCTCCCAGAAGCAGTCGCACAGCCCCACTCCGGTGCTCCAGCTGCGGAGCAGGGTTGGGGCACACCACACAGCTCCTGGAAGCAGTGGCATGCCGCCCTTCCCCCCACGTGTAGGGGCAGCCAGGGGCCTCTGCTCTGCATGCTATCCCCACCCTAAGCACCACACCTGCAGCTCCCGTTGGCTGGGAACTGCAGCGCGCAGAGCCGCCTGGCTGCATCTCCACATAGGAGCCGGAAAAGGGACATGTTGCTGCTTCCGGGAGTTGCTTGAGGTAAGTGCCACCTGGAGCCTGCATTCCTGAGCCTCTCCCCACACTCCAACCTCCTGTCCCAGGCCTGATCCTCCTCCTGCCCTCTAAACCCCTTGGTCCCAGCCCAGAGCACCCTCCTACACCCCAAACTCCTCATCTCTAGCCCCACCCCAGAGCCCACACCCCCAACAAGAGCTCTCACCCTGTCCCAGACCCGCCTCATTTCTAGCCCCACCCCAGAACTTACTATATATGATATCTGTTCTGTTTAAGGCATTATTATTTTTTACTTTTTGGAGATCAATAACTTTCCCACTGTTTGTAGAGAAGTTTATGAGGTCTGTATTAGTAGCCCAATTTGCCTTGGTATGTGCAATACTGATCTATTAAGAAGCAGAGGTTCACTTTGTACGAGATTATGATACAGGAACAAACCATTGTGTGGCAAGCTGAGCTAGAAGAAAATATGTTAATCAATCCAGACGCTGCCCATACTCAGACAAATCTCAAAACACTAGTCATTTTCACTCTAGTGCCACAAATCAGAAAGAGATACTGATCCAATAACCGGTGCACTGAAAAGCAGTTGTTAGCATAGACATGCGGTAGCAAAATGGAGCATCTACAGTAACCCCTCACTTCACGTTGTAGTTGTGTTCCTGAAAAATGCTACTTTAAGCGAAACGACGTTAAGTGAATCGAATTTCCCCGTAAGAATTAATGTAAATAGGTGGGATTAGGTTCCAGGAAAAAAATTCGCCAAAGAAAACACTATCTACACACACACACACACTCTATAAGTTTAAAACAATTTAATACTGTACACAGCAATGAGGATTGTGAACCTTGGTTGAGATGGTAGAGTCCGAGGGTGCAATATTTCCCACGGAATGCATTACTGTTAAATGATGAACTAGCATTCGGCTGAGTCCTCAAGGGTTAACACACTGTTGTTAATGTAGCTTCACGCTCTACAAGGCAGCAGGAATGGAGGGAGGAGACACAGCATGGCAGAGAGACAGACACACACATGGGGGTGTGTGTGTGAGAGAGAGAGAGAGAAGATATACACCGTGTGTGTGAAAGAGAGATGCGCATTTCCCTTTAAGTATGCTGACCCCACTTTAAGTACATTGACTTTTTAAGTAGATAAGCAAGTTTAGACAGCAGCTGCTGCCAGCAAGCTACCTCCATCCTGAGCTCTGTCCTGTCCTTCCCTGTCCCCTCCCAGCTCTATTGAGATAGGGTACAGGAGCTGGGGGAGGGGGACACTCTGACATTAGCACCCCTCTTCCCCCCCTGCACAGCAAACAGGACACTCCCAGGAGCAGCTCCAAGGCAGAGGGCAGGAGCAGCATAGGACAGTGGGAGGAGGGCCAGCGGAACTGCCCGGCAATTGATAGCCTGCTGGGCAGCTGCTGCCCAGGGACCATAGGGCAGCGGGGAGCTGATGGAGGGCTGCCAGTCCACTCTGGTTTCAAGCCCCCACCAGCTAGCTCCAACAGGCTGCTGTTTCTGCAAGCAGTGGACAAAACAGGTGGCTGACCTGACAGTGGCTGATTTGCCTAGAAATATCATGTTGAACAATGATGAATTGGAATTTGACCAGGCTCCTGTTGGGTGAATCTTAATTTTTAGTCTCCTCTATATACCTAATATGTGGCAAGGATATTAAAAATGAAACATTTATGTAAATTAAGCTATTGGGCAAAATTATAAAACATACTGAAAACATTTTACTGAGGTTTTTTTCTATTTGATTTCTCTATTATGCTATTAAAAGATACTTTTGTATTATAGAGGGTTGTTTAAACTGCCAATAATATATGTTGGGGCCCTGATTTTTCAGATGCGCTGAGCGCACACTACTCTCATTGGCTTAAGCTGAGACTGTTGTTGCTCTGTGCTTTTAGAGTCAGGCCCAGTCAATTTGAGAAAAGATTGATGTTCTTTTATTTTTTTTATTTTCCCCTTCATTTTCTTTTTGAAAAGATGACTGTGAACTGCCCAGCAACTGACAGCTTGCTGGGTGGCTGTCACACATGAAACTCAGGGGAGCTGATGGGGGACTGCCAGTCCACCCTGCTTTCAAACCCCCACCAGCTATCTCCAATGGGCTGCTCTTCTGCAAGCAGTGGACAAAGCAGGCGGCTACCAAACAACATTAGAAGGGAGCATTGTGCAACTTTAAACGAGCATGGTCTCTAACTGATCGGCAACATAACAATGAAACGACGTTATCAACAAACAAAGGGACAATGTTAAGTGAGGAGTTACTGTACAGCACTGTCCCCATCATAAACTCAGACTCAAGAGTCCCACAGTTATTGTGACTGAATCACAATGGATGAAGCAGGGAAGATTGAGTAGTTAGTTTATAATATTTGTAAAATTGTTATAGCATTAGGGAGCAGAGGAAAGGGTGGCTGCAGCATTTTGTGACTTGAAGGATTTGTGCTTCATACTACCTATGGGTTTGCTTAAACAATATTAGATTTTTTGTTGCCCTTTAAAGTCAAATCATACAGGCTAAGAAATTCAGACAGAAGGCTGAAACTTCATTTTAAAACCAACTATTAAAAGGTGAGTTAAAGATATTATCCCAGTGTCCTAGCTAAATTGCAGTTCAGGTACAGTAATTACTTTCTTCCTTATGCAGGTTTCAAAATTTCCCCTGCAGTTTCATTTTGAGGTATTTTTTATTTCCCGTTCTAAACTTCTGTCATTTTGCTATTGCTAAACAGCTGCGTTCAATCCTAAAAGTATTGGCTCTATAAATCCCTTACCTATGTGATAACTGAATAGTGAGCCATGAAATTAAAGTTTCAGATTCCCCACACTGCTTTGATATCCTCAAACGAAAGGTATAATAGTGCAAAGAATTACTATTTCACTATAATTATAACAACTATACATCATTGGGAGAGTCAAGAATACAATGTATTGCTTACTCTGAATTTTTTTAATTGTGTGTGTTTTAATATAGACCTTTCCCAGTATTTAAAATAGATATTTGTGGGGGATTTTTATATTTTGCTCCTAACAAATTCAAATTGCAATTTTTTTCGTCTTTTAAAAATCATACACATTTATTTTAAAAAAGTGCAAGCCAGCCCTATAAAGATCATATTGTCTGTAAATATCGTTTGGGGGTAATTTTATTTTATATGACTGACTGCTAGGAAGGATCTGTTTCACGTGTGTTTTCTGGCAATGACATGGAAAGCACCTGCAATATTTAATATGAAAATGAGTCAGTCTTATATTACAGAGATAACCAAGCAGAATCTTAAATTGCAGAATTTCCCCCAGCTTTGTTTCTAAGGTTGTCATGTGCGTGACTGTGGCTATTTAAGTAAGATGTCACTTCCTTAACACACCCTGCTATGTTTAAGAACAATACTGGAATATAGCCAACATTATATCACATTTGTACCATGACACCACATGGGATTTAGAAATTTGCACGCTATAGTACTTACATTATTTATAAATATACTTGTTTGCTTTATTTTGGTTTAGTATTTAGAAAGAGAAAATAATTCACATACACAAACAACAGGTGACAACAAACTTTAGCCATTAAAAATCATTAGTATTCCAGAGCAGTGGTCCGTGATAATAGTATAATATATTGGTAATATTATTAGTATAAAATAGTGGTACCTATTATAATCTGTTTCTTAAAATTTTCCAACAAGTAATTTGACACAGAAGAAATATAGCAACATGGATAACTGAATTCCACAGATTAAAATGGTAGATGGTATATTCTTATTTATTTTTAAATCCACTTCTGTTTGTCTCTCTTTAATGTGTTTCTTTACTAGAACATCCGGGGGTGACTGTACAGAACTGCTAACATTTGGGGCCCTGGAGCTATACTTTTGTTGTATTTATCTTCTTACCGTAATATTGTCTCGTTTTATGTAACCTACTAGCAGGGCCGGCTTTAAGCCAATTCAACCAATTCCCCTGAATCGGGCCCTGCCCCAAGAGTGCCCCATGCCCAAGGCCCAGTACGGCACACGGGCAAGAGTAGGGGTTGGAGCCCCAGGCCCTTTAAATTGCCACCAGAGCCCCACCACTGGAGCCCTGGGATAGGGCTGTGGGGCTCTGGGGGCTATTTAAAAAGTCTGGGGCTCCCATTGCTTCTACCGCCCTGGGCCCTTTAAATAGCTCCAGGAGCCCTGGGTAAGCAGGGGTGGCTCCAGCTGCCTCTGCTGCCCTGGTCCTTTAAATAGCCACAGGAGCTGCACCGCTTCCCCAGGGCTCCCAGAGCTATTTAAAGAACCATAGCAGTAGAAGCAGGAGAGCCCAGAGCCCTTTAAATAGCTATTTAAAGGGCTGGGTCTCCAGCTGCCTCTGCCACCTCGGTCCTTTAAATAGCAGCTGGAGCCTCGCTGCTTCCCCAGGGCTCCCGCGTCTATTTACAGGGCCGGGGCAGAGGAAGCAGGGGAGCCCCAGGCTGCTGCTACCCATGGAGGAGGGGGCACTCATCACACAGGGTAGGCTGTACCCCCTGTACCCGCAGCCCCTGCCTGCAGCCAGCCCCTACTGCACCCCCTGCCCACACCAGCTCCGCACCCCCTGCCCTGCCTGCACCAGCCCCTGCCTGCAGCCAGCCCGTCTCCAGCCAGCCCCTGCTGCACCCCGATGTCTGAAGCCAGCCAGTCCCACACTCTTCTGCCTACAGCCCTGCCAGCCCCTGCGGCACCTCCCTGCAGCCCTGCCTGAAGCCAGCCAGCCCTCCTCACACACCCGTCTCCAACCAGGCCCGCACCCCTTGCCCTGCCTGCAGCCAGACAGGGCCGCCCAGAGGATTCAGGGTGCCTGGGGCAAAGCAATTTTGGGGGCCCCTTCCATAAAAAAAATTGCAATACAATACTATATTCTCGTGGGGGCCCCTGTGGGGCCTCGCGCAAATTGCCCCACTTGCTTCCCCACCACAGGCGGCCCTGGGAAAAATAAACCTTGTGCATCACAGCACAAACCCAGTTTTGAGAAAACTTCTTTACAAGGTATCACTGGTTCTCAGTATCAGCTAGTGCTAAAAGGCACTAAAGTTCATTACAAGGGTTGGAAAAATATTTTCCGTCAAAACTTTTTCTGGATTGAAAACTAGGGGGTTTTAAAAAGCAGAAAAAAATCACGGACAATGTCTGCTTTCCTTCAAAATTTGTTGTGGGTTTTTTTTTTTAATTGAACAGCTGAAATTAGTCTGCCAAAACCTGAACGTGGTTTGGGGTTTCAGAAATGTGTGTCCAAATATTTGCTGCTTGTTATGTTTGATTGTTTAAAGAAACAATAAAAAAAATTACGCTTAAAAACATTCCAAAATTTTTGAACCACCTCAGCTTGTGACCAAACGCCTGAGCCCATCCAGTCAGAGATTTTTCCAGGTTTCTGCTACTCTGCAGGCTTCCTTGACTCATATCTGTCTCCATAACTTTGGGTTCATTTAGCTTAGAACATAAAAGAACAGCCATACTGGGTCAAACCAAAGGTCCATCCAGCCCAGTATCCTGTCTACCGACAATGGCCGATGCCAAGTGCCCCAGAGGGAGTGAACCTAACAGGTAATGATCAAGTGATTTTCTCTTTCCTGCCATTCCATCTCCACCCTCTGACAAACAGAGGCTAGGGCACCATTCCTTACCCATCCTGGCTAATACCCATTAATGGACTAACCTCCATGAATATATCTGTTTAGCTATAGAGAGTGGCTCCATGGGGTCCCTCACAAACTGGAGACGGTCCTGTGGTTTGTCTTTAGTATAGCTTATGCATGTACTCCAACGAAACTGAGCATTGAGCTTGTTCCAGATCTTGGATGAGCTATGTGTGGAAAAACTGAAATGCTCAAAATAGCACATGCATGTGATGGACAACAGCATGCTAAAATTAAATAACCCAGGGTTCTCAAACTGGGAGTCCAGAACCCCTAGGGGGTCGAGGTTATTCGCGGGACACGAGTTGTCAACCTCCCACCTCAAACCCCGCTTTGCCCTCCAGCATTATAATAGTGTTAATATATAAAAAAGTGTTTATATTTATAGCGGGGGGATGTCCCAAACAGGTTTGGCTATGTGAAAGGGGTCAACCAGTAATATAAAGTTTGAGAACCACTGAATTAAACCCTCTGGACTTCATGGAATGCGGGAGGAAGGGGGATGTCTCCCTTGGCAGGGTTGGGAAGGATATTGGCTCTTCTCCTGTGACTCCCTCCCCCAATGGGTCTAAATTTTAAAATGAGCTACCTCCCGTGGACATGATCTCCCCTATGGTATCTGAAATTAAATATAACTAATAATTTGCATTTGAGGTGAAGAGGGATGGCAGCCCTGAAGCGGAAAAGCTAACAGCTTGCCTTCTACCAAGCCTCAAACTGCTGAATGAGCTTTATGGTAGGGAAGTTGACCTCCTGAACAGCCTGGGCCCTGCCCCCTATTCCGCCCACACACTTCCGCCCCCGGACTCGCCCGCCCCACCTCAGATCCCCAACCGTATGTTCCTTGTCCCTCACTTGTCCCCCAGAGACCCCCAGCCCCCACCACCACCACTCATGGGACCCCACCTTTGTTCCCTGGATTGCCCCAACCCCTATCCACCCCCCACTGAGTCCTGACAGACCCCTAGAATACCACCGATCCAACCCCCCCCTTCCTGCCACCTCCAACTCTGCCCCCTGGGACTCCCTGCCCCTCAGCCAACCCCCCAGCCCCAGCGCTTTACCCCCGGCTCCCCCCCCCCCCGGCCTCAGCGCATCCAGCAGCGTCCCTCGACAGTGGCACTGTGGCTCCGGTGGGGCCCCTGAGCTCCATCCCGCTCAGAGCCACGTGGTCAGGGGGCAGGGCTGCGAGCTCCAAGCCGAGCGGAGGGAGCTCAGGCCCCAGTGGAGCTCGCAGCCCCGCCCCCTTGCCACATGGCTCTGAGTGGGGCGGAGCTCAGGAGCCCCGCCGGAGCCACGCTGCGCCGCTGTACGGGGACGCTGCTGGATGCGCCGAGGCTCCAGGAGAGGGGCGGAGGCGGGGTCGGGCTGGGGCCAGGGAGCAAGCCTCAGTCATTCTCGTGGCGGCCCTGATGGAGCCCGGGGCCTGGGGCAAATTGCCCCACTTGCCCGCTCCTCTGGGCAGCCCTGCAGCCAGATCCTACCTCCAGTCAGCCCCTGCCCTGCCTCCAGCCACCCCATGTCCACTGGTGCCCTGCAGTTCCCAGGGTAGTAACCCTGCACACCTGCTTCAAGGAGGGGAACAGGGAGCAGCTGGGACCCACACATGTGCACACCACTAGGGTGACCAGACAGCAAGTGTGAAAAATCGGGACAGGGGGTCGGGGGATCCTATATAAGAAGACCCAACAATCAGGACTGTCCCTATAAAATTGAGACATCTGGTCACCCTAGCACACCCCCAGGGAGTGGGGGAGACGTACACATGTGAAACAGAGCTCATTTCTAGTTCAGGCCCATCTTTTTAAAAAAGAACTTCAGGTAGGGTTAACATACTTCTGTATTTTCCCAGACACGTCAGGCTTTTTGGTTCTTAAATCACTATCCGGGAGGAAAATACGGATGTATAGTAACCCTATTGGTACAAAAAATACATACGGTGGCACATCCCTTAAATCAGAACATTTTATAGAGAACCGGTTGCTAAGAAATGGAAGGCCTTTTTTGACTTTTTTTTTTTTTTTTTAGTCATCCCTGCCCGGGCCCTGCCGAAAATGTTCGAATTGGGCCCCGCACTTCCTAAAGCTGGCCCTGCCTACTAGTGACAATATTGTTAGCAGAAGCATTTGCAAGGAGACTATTGCTGTAGAATGCTGTATGGCTGTTCTCACACACGCGTAACTACCCCCGCGGTAGGAAAAGCTGTGTATGGTTACTACTGGCGAAAGTAAGGCGGTCTGGTCTGGTATTGCATACAGGTAAAAAGGGGCCGCGGGTACCAGCCTGTACCGCTGACTTTAAACCACTGCTGGGGCAGCGCTTTAAGGACCCTGCTTAAAGCGCTGTCGCAGATGGGGGGTGGGCACAAAAGGGACAGCGACGTTAAAGCGCTGCCACAGCCAGCCCCGTACACGTCAGAGCTCAATTACACTTTCACCCCGATTGTTATGTCTGGCACGGAGCCTGCACAGCTAGACCTTCCCAAACGTTGAGGGGGGGGTTAATGTGGCTCATTAGAGCATCAGGACCCTCCGCAAAGTTCAGTTCTGAATCCAAACCTCCCGCGCAGCTGCAGGGAGCCCGGGGCTGGGCCCCATCGCTCCCCAAGGGGCTGTGTTAGGCTCTGCTCCGTGGGTTTGACAGCGGCCACTTGGGGACGGGGGGAGGCAGCCAAGGCGTTTACCTGCTGCACCGCGGCCACTTGCAGGTAGGAGTCCAACACCAGCAACAAGGGCACGTGGACGTTGCGGCCGCCGAACAGTCTCGGCGCTGCGGGGAGAAGAAAGGAAACAAAGCGAGAAAGAGCCCGTTACTCGCCGGGGCAGAGCGGGGGAGCCCTAGTGGGCGCCCGGCCCGCCCGGACAGGAACCTCACCGCGGGGCCCGTGGGCCAAGGCCAGCAGGTCCTCCAGCGTCTGCACCAAGCTCGCCAGCTGCTTCTCCTCCTGCACGTTCGTGAGGCGAACGATCAGCTTCCTCAGGGCGGCTTCCTCCCGCTTCTCTTCCTCCTCCTCGGGGCAGCTGCCGTGACTGGCCATGGCTGACCCCCTCCTCATCCCATGCAGAGCGCCTGGGAGCTCCCCGCCCTCCCCTCGGGCTGCTGAGGCGGCGCCTGTAGTAACTGCTGCCGCGTCTGTCCCACGGCTCAGCCCAGCGGCTGCAGGCATCGGGCTATTTTCGAGCCTCTTCTCCGTCGTCCCGCCCCCTTCGCCTCAGCGCTGACATAATCTGCGGCGAGACCCGAGAGGCCCTGCCCCGGCTTGAGGTGAAGGGAGGTGCGGCGCTGCCCAGCTACCTGTGGGGGCGCTGACGCGACACACTTTCTCGTCAGGGGGATTCCAGGGGAAGAACCAGCAAATCAGTTTTCAGCCCCGGACCGCTCTGCCGTCCAATCGAATGGGAGCTCTGGGAGGACCGCCCCTTCGTGCCTCTCGGCGTCAAAGTGGCGCCGCCCTACGTGGTAACGTCGCGTATCGTTGCTTTGCTGTGGTTGGGGTGTCGGGTCTTTGGGCTGGAAGCGGGCGAGGGCTGCAGCTGTGGTGTCCCCTTCTGGGATCGTTGGGGGGCGGGGCGAATGGGTCTCGCAGACGCAGCACGGACCATGGGTGGGGGCAGCGAGCTCGGCGTCGCCCGGGCGCGTGTCGGCGGGGCTGCCCCTAAGGGGTCAGGTTGAGCAGGAAGGCCCCCACGTGCCTCATAAGGGGCTACAACTGAACTGTTTTTTCCGGATATGGGGGGAGGGCCCCGGGCAAGTTATGCCGATCCCACGGGTAGGGGCCTTTGGCTCTGATTACTTGTCAGAGAGTGACTGGTGTTGGCTCATAATACCCAACCAGCGGCTGCCAAAGTTAGAACATACACCATGTGTGGCTACTCCTCTGATCCAAGTATCAAGCTGTCCTCTGCAGTCATCTCTGATACTTTGAAATGTGGGCCTTTGAAAAGCGAGATTTTAAATAATTGAACAATTAGCCAAATCCATCTCTAGAATGAGGGGGTCTTCAAATAAAAAAGCACCTCCCTTTCGCTGAGGGCTGGCAAGCTTGTGAACAAACTCCCTAGCCATCATCCAGCAATTAATGATGTAACAGAGGTTTCAGAAGCATCAAAACATACTGCAAATATCTTAAGTATTAAATTAAGATTTAGAATCAAATCTCATGTGTCAAATGATTTTTCTGAATGACTTTTCATCTTCCCACCACACATGCTTCACTTGATTATATACAATTATCAGAAGTCAATTTAGCCAAACAATTGCTGAATTCAGTAAGGAGTGATAATGAAGTCAGTAAGGAGTTTGTAAACCAATTGAAATGTGATCTAAAACTTGTAAACTTGATGTAGCTCTGTGGTGATGTGTTCTTATGACATATATACACAACTAGAAAATGTAAAAGTTTCAATGTATTAACCAACTTGTTAGTGTATCTGTCTTTAAATTCATTAATGTGACTGTCACTTCTCCAGAATGCTTGTAACGGGTGCCAATAATCACTAAAAAATCCTCTAAAAATGGGGTTTGCAACAGTAAGAATAAAAAATAGGAATACTTTCACCGACTTAACATTTTACTACAAATTAACAAATGAACTGTTTTGAGAAAGTGAAGCAAATAGGAGATAAAAACAGATCACTGATTGAACAAGAACACCCTAATGTATGCTTTCTGTGTTTTCCCCAATCTCTATTGCCTCATTTTGGAAGTATTTTCTTGCCTCACGTCTTTCACACTTTCTCTTTTGCTGCTTTTGCAAGAAGAAACCTTGTACTGTCACCAGTTCTGCTTTTCACCATTTTTAATTGCTTCTAGCCGTTTATGATCTGTTAC
This sequence comes from Chelonoidis abingdonii, assembly GCF_003597395.2. Taxonomy (NCBI): domain Eukaryota; kingdom Metazoa; phylum Chordata; order Testudines; family Testudinidae; genus Chelonoidis; species Chelonoidis abingdonii. Next base: position 31,043,066 of record NC_133769.1, read on the forward strand.
TACAGATCACATTTTTAGCAAGTAAATTGTGACCAATACGTGTGATCAATACAAAACTGTGCCGACTAAAGGAAGAGAAGGTGAATACTTTAAGACCAATTAAGTTTATCTCTGTTAAACAAGATGAATGTCTTATCCTTTTTGAAGGAACAACTAGGAGTGTGGGGTTCTTTGAAGCTTTCATGCTTACTGTATCCTAATGCCCTGTTACCGATAAACATGCACAATGCTTAATGTGAAAACACATGAAGAAAACACCAGCTTAACTCCTCTTTTAAAAATGTTTTATTTTTAAGACACAGGCGTTCTGAAACACCTACAAATCACTGGTTACTGCAAATGCTTGTTGACTAAACTATCTTTGGCCTATTAGTATCAACTTGATCCTAAAAATGTAGGGCAGTGCTGTCTGAATCCAGCCATATTTTTAAGCGTCTGAATACAAAGAAACTTTTGTCTTGGTTTCTTAATTATAGACCACAAAACCATAACTGCATTTGTGACATGAAGGGAAACAAGCTAAAACTTCAAGCACTATAAAGATTATATGAATCTGTGTCAGTCTGATGAAACACTGATTCATTAGAAACTAGCTGAATGCTTTCGCATTTGAACTAATGCTAACTCCCATAATAACAAAGTAGATTGAATATAAGTAGACACATATCAATCAGCACATCTAATACAGTTTTCTTTCTTCAGAATTAATAGTTCAAACACTATATTTTAAGAAATGGTGCTGGATTCTTGGATTCCTGACTGTCTGACAGCAGCTAGCATCAGAGACTTCAGAGGAAAGTTTAAAATATGCCATAAATTGTAATGTTGGTAATTGCACCTTTGAGAAGACTAATATCAAGCATGATGTTTTATATCTCCTCAAATGCTTATCCTAACTAGTATAAATTGCACATCTTTACTTAACCTATTCACATAACTATCTAACCCTAAATTGAATCTGCTGTGGATGGTATTCTTTCCTTTTTGAAGGTTGATTATAAGGGCATTGTAATGGGATTTTAGTGTTCATGTATGTAGCTGCCATAAGCTAATTTTAACTTTTTTATGAGAAAAGCTTGTCATCTAGCTAATCAATGAGATCATTACTGAATTACATTGCATACTGAATTTTGAAAAAATTATTGAAAAAATACTAGATGGTTCTCATGTATTACTGAAGACATTTTCTTTTTAGAGTTAAAAATTAATGATTCATTATAAGTAGTCATTTGGAAACATATGACTATCTGAATATCTTCATACTTGGTAGCTCTTCTCTGGGCAGAATCAGCATTTACTTCTATTTCAAACTGGTTGAGTTTTGGTAAAATTGGCCTGCTTTCTTTTTATGAGGTACAAAAGACTTTAATGGTCTTGTAGAGACTTTTTTTTATAGTGCCTTGCTAGGATGGATGGAGTGGTTCTTAGAGGGTTCTGATGCTTACTCAAAGATTTTAGGGGATGCTGATGAGGGAATTTATTCTTTTTTTAGGACTAAAACACGGGGTTTGTTAGATTTAAGCCTTGTCAATCCTATTGTTTAGCCTGTGTGAGGCTGCTAAGAAATTGTGGCATTGGTTGCTATGTTAAAAAAGCACAAGATGACACCTTTTTATTAAATCTGCTCTTTGTACTTTATCATCCTATGCAATCTCCTCTGTGTGGAGAAGTAATGAAGTTCTGAGCATTGTTCAGCATTTGGTCCTTTCAGCTCTGTGCAGTACACTCAGAGTTTGCTTCTAGCCGCACCTTGCTGTGCCAGAGTTCTTTGCTCTATTGCTGGTGTAGAAACACACAAGTGCAGTGGAGATAAAATTGGAATGTCAGTGAGTATAACTGGGATGACATTATAAATTTGGTACTTAAGGGGAGATCACAAACATTCCAATTTTTGATACGCAACAGCCATAGTGCACCAAAACATTTTACTGGCACTTGTCTAATGGCCTCATGGAAGTGTACTTGGTAGCAGCAATTAAGAATTCTGCAAAATGCAGTGAAAAATCCAACACAGATGACCTAGAGAAGAAGGTCTACAAGTATAGTAGCTAGCAGTCTTGAGACTTCTAGGTAAAGCAAGTCCCTGTAATTTTTTTGAAAATGTACATTATTTACATTCTGATTATAGTCTTAAGATTTTCCCATAAGACCTCTTTCATTAGTGCAAATATTTTACTATATTTGACAATGCTATGTGGACAAAAGGCAAAATACTTTAAGAACTTAAAAAATTATGTGACAGGGAAATAGCTTGCACATTGTGCAGATACACTTCTACCCCAATATAACGTGACCCGATATAACACGAACTCGGCTATAACATGGTAAAGCAGCGCTCCCGGGGGTCGGGGCTGAGTGCTCTGGTGGATCAAAGCAAGTTCGATATAACGCGGTTTCAACTATAACGCGGTAAGATTTTTTGGTTCCTGAGGACAGCGTTATATTCAGGTAAAGATGTATATTAAAAGCATATGTTCTTAAAATATATTCTTAAAGTGTTGTCCTACTAAGCTGTATTTAAAGAGATACACTGTTAAACCTTGTTTGCAGCACACATTTTAATTTGTAAATGCTGTGTATAAGCAGGAGATGCTATCATATTTAGCATGAAATGACTTACTTGAATAGAATGTGTACTATACATCCTGGCTCCATGGGCTTTGTCCTCAGAAGCTTCTGTATATAATTCTGCAATAGGAAATTTAGGAGTGTGGAAGTAGAGCAAGCACTGACAGGGATTTGAAGGAGATTTAAATGCAAACAGTCCCCTCTGTGAGCAAGAGTCAGGCTAGTTGTAACCCTAATATCGCGAGACTTGTAGAAGCGAGAATTGTATGAGGTGAGTAGGAAAGAACTGTGTGAAAAGTTGTTGCAACCTTGTGTTAGATAAAGTATGGAATGTAGACTATAGTCTAAATAGAAGTGAGAAAAATAAGATATCAAGATGACCTAGGTATAAACAAAATGCAGCTATTGCTCATTATTGTATGTAACAAAAGGTATCATCGCTTGCTGTAATTGTTTACCTGGAGAGAGACCTGTTTCCTCTCTCCCTCCATGCAATTGCAAGAGATAATAAAGTATCTGACTTGCTGCACCCAATCAGAGAGTGAGAACTCTGTTTTTCTCCTACAGGAGCAAACATTCCTCATCTTTTCCTCCAATTTTGTGTTATTCCTGGCAAAGGAAAATTCCTTCGTGGATATAGCATGTAAATCAAATTTACTGAAACTGGCAAACAGCAGATAAGAGTAAACATGTAAACTAATGATTAAAGTTTGAGTAAGAAAGTATTTCTGGTAATGAAGCAATTCACTATTTAAAAATAACACGTATAACAAATTATTGCAACTGAACAAAGAGAAAAAATAAAAATATCATTAGTTAAGTGTCTGATCTTGCAATAGTTACATAGGATTTTATGCAAACAATCTTTAGACTGAGCTCATTCACACAGCCAGGCAACAATAGGACTATTGATGTCAGTGATCTTTGCCTGCCTCAGGACTGCAGGATCAGGCCTCAAAAGTATAGACAACTTTTCTTAAATAACTTTTCATAAGTACTATGTTACAATCTTTTTGAAAATATATTAAACTAATTTTCAAAAACTTCTGGTCAGATCAAATTGTATTTTTTCTGCATTTTAAAATGTTGGTGTTTTTTTTTGTTTTGAACACCAGTGCAATTTTCAAAATTCTCATGATTTCAGCAAGCAAGTGCAGATACAAGAAAAGGTTTTCAAAAGTGGAAAATGATGTAGCAAGGCAATTGTAATAATAAAAAAACCCTGAAATTTCATACAAAAAGAAATACTGTATATACAAACAAAAGTATATATTTGTGTGTGTATAGTCTAGTCTCTTCGAAAAATATTGACGTCAGAGTATTTCAGTCCAGCTATAGATTATCTATTTTACTTACCTGAAAACTTGTATTTTTAACTTCAGAAAATACTGAGCACAATGAAACTTGTCACTCTTATTCCAGTAGCTTTTGACATTTTCCCCCACAGGCATTTGCTCATCGTTCAATATTCTGTTGAACAAGTTGCAAGGATTATGAGTGATGTACCCAATTAAGGAAAAAAAAAAGACTTGAAGATATCTAAAATTTCAGAAGATAGAAATAAGGAGAATATAAGGAAAATCATCTATGCTATCTGTTCAATACCCAAATCCTCTGAAAGCTGTATTTACGATTTAGGCAGTACAAAATTGTAAACTATTTGATGGTTTTTGTTTTGTTTTTAATTCCTGAAACAAGAATACTGCACCTAAATTATTTTAGTGTTTTGCAGAGGAACACAGAGTTTATCCTTACCGCGACAGTTAGCTCGAGTTACTACACTTGAGTTATTCCACTTGAGCTAGCTTGTCTACACTGGCAATTAACAGCGCTGCAACTTTCTCACTCAGGGAGGTGAAAAAACACCCCCCTGAGCGCAGCAAGTTGCAGCGCTGTAAAGCACCAGTATAAACAGTGCCCCACGCTACAAGCCATGCTCCCAGTGCTGGGAGCTACGCCTCTCATTGAGGTGGTATTTTTAGAGCTCTCCCAGTGCTGCACTGCGACCACACAAGGCACATTAAACAAATGCTTTTCTAGCCTTTTTTTGTGCAAATGCACTAATTATTGAGGAAAAAAATAGCTTTTGTGCAATGTCACAGTTGATATTAACCATGGTGAGCCCATTCAAACACTCTTGTCCCATTGTTGAATGGTGATAGTTCTTTACCTGCTTCAACACGTTGAAAGTGCATTCACCTGAATCCACTGATGCGGGCAAACGGACAAAAATATGCAATGCAATTGTGATATTAGGAAACACCCCAAAGAGTCCAAGATTGAGTAGTTCTTGAAGCAATTACTTTGGCTTGTAATCCAATTTAAAGTTAATTGAATATATTTATTTGAGGAAGATGACCTCGTTACTGAGATCTCTTGAGATTTCTTTGTTGTACTGTTGCTGAAATTGTTCAGCTGCAGAAAGTAGATCTTCATTACTCAATCTGTTGAACTGACAAAGAAATCCAAAAAGGATACAAATTAGTCGCAGTGACTCAAATCAACGTGTAAAACCTTATTGAATAGCATCAATGATGACTCTATAATGCTGCTTGGCATCAGATTCAGTAGATAAGTTGCGATTGGTGGAGAACACCGATGAAATACCAGTATTCTGTGCTACTAATTTGGACTCAGTCAGGATCATGTCCCATTGTTCACAAATCTGTTGAATGTCATTGATAAGACTTTCAATGTTATCCCTCTCAGCGTCAAGTGTAACATTGCATGCTTCAATTACCAGATTAGTTTGGTGGATCATTGTAAGTAGCTTCACCCACAAAGATGACATCAGAATGCATTCAAATTTGGACATGTGCTTCTGAATAGATTGAAGTTCAGTTCGTGCCTGTGCAATGAGATTGAGAGATTCAAGCTCATTTAAAGCCTTTCTCACTGAATTCAAATGCTGCGCAACTGGTTGAACACCATCAATCTGTGCAGACCATCTAGTTTTGGAAATCCCATGCAATGAAATGAAGATATTGCTTCAGAATTTCCCATCTTTGTGGATGGCTGCTGAAGAGATTGTACATTTGTCGAACAGTTCCAAAGTAAGTAATTGCCTCCTTGCATGATTCAGCATAGTCAACACCTACAAGGTTTAGTGTTTCCACAGCTGGAGGAAATACAGTTTAAATTATGCTCAAGCAGAACTGCTTGTACACCTTTGTACTTCCCAGCCATATTAGATCCATTATCATAGGCTTGACCAGTGCAGACTTGAAAATCTGACTTAAAACCTTCTAGAATTGCTAGTACTCGAGCAGCAATTTCTTTGCCAGTTTTTCTCATAAAATTATCAAACAAAATAAACCTTTCTTCAATTGAAAATTTTGAGTTGTCTACAATCTTAACTTATCGAATAACCATTACAGTCTGTTCCTTGGGAGAACGATCTGGAGTGGAATCAACAATGATTGAAAAATACTTGGCATTTCGAATCTCATCAAGAATTGTTGTTTGCACAAATGACCCACATCACTCAATAAACTCGTTTTGTATGCATGTGAAGAGATAATGGACTTGCATGCACTTTTGACTGTCTTGCGTTTCTCAAACATGTTTAACATGCTCTGATAAAAGTAGGTTATATTTACTGAGGAGCTCAACTATGCCTAGAAAGTTTCCATTTGCACGATCACCAATACATTGACTGGAACCAAAGAAAGCCAATCCCCGTGCGATTAATTTGATCAAAAAGAATTTAAAAATAACAATTTATGCATAAAGCTAACCAAATAATTTCAACAGAGTTATGTTATGTTAATGAAAAGCAATGGTTGTTAAAGTTTGTGCTTCTAAACAGATAACAAGAATGAAGTTGTTATCACAAAAAAAAATAACTCTAAAAAGTTGGTTAAAATTACGTTGCTGACTCCTTTGGTGAAACAAAGTGTTCAGCAAGGGAGAGCAATACACCTTTTCATGAAAGATTGTAAGCATTTATTTTGGCCATTAAGCATTACATTTAGTATAAAATATTAGTAATGCATCTCAAATGAAAATGAATGTCTATACAACAATTGGTCTTTGATTCCACCCAAAAGGGTTGCAATATAGTCTTAAATATCATCTTAAATATAGTCTTAAATGCTCTGCTGCAGCACCTTAATTTGATAAATTTGAGCAAGAAGTGTTGTCAAGCCTAAAATGAACAACAGAATTGTCAGTGTTAGGCTTAAAACTTCCAGAAGCTTTATAGAGTAAGCTTTGCAAAATAGTCAAAAGACATCTACAATCTGACACCATTTTATGTTGACTCCTATATGGTATAGGTCATGCCCCCAGGTATGGCTTATTGAAACCACCTTTGGAACTTGTGGTTAAGAGACACTGCAGGCAAAAAGTAGATTCCTATGTGGGTTTGATGAGCTAGGCCTTTAGGCCTAAGTCATCAAGATAACCTTATCCACAATCAAGCCAATAGCCCATTTAGAGGTAAGTTACCTAGAGAACTAAGGAAAACCACAATCGAGACAGTGGGCTATATAGAAATAAGTTATTTCCTTGAGCATAACTTATAAACTAAAACAATAATTGGCTACAAGAAAATAAGTAAGCATGAATTATACAGCCAAAGCAAGAACACTGGATTTGGCCTAACCTGATTGGTTGACCTGCTTCAAAACACGATTAAATGTGTAGAACTTCAGAGGTGTGTGTGTGTGTGTGTGTGTCTCTCTCTCTCTTGGTCTAAGAAGTTATTCTCTTTGATCAGTCTGACCCGCACCCCCTGAACCGAGGAAACCTGAACTGCACCGACTGTCTGCACCTGGCCAATGCAAAGAGCAATTGACTAGAAGGTGATATTTTCTCGACAGGGTGAGGTTTTAAAGTAAAAAAAAGTCTGGTTGCATGCAAAATAAGGTAACAGAGTAAAGAAGTCTGGGTTGCTCGAGCTGTTTTGATCTCAAGTTGTATTGACACTATAGTATTAAGAATGGTAGTGTTGGGATAATTTGATCTCAGATTATATTAATGCTGCAGTATTAAAAATAGTAGTAAAAGTTTGCTTGTACTTGTGTTTGTCTTCTGTGTTGCATTTATAGCTGTAAGTCATTAAAAGCCTTTCTTGAGGAATAATCAGTAGTTTTCATTTCTTTATATGGACACCACTTAACCTCATTACATCTGTGTTGGGTGGTGGGAAGTAGTAATCACCCAGACCCCATTTGGGGCCTGATGTGTGTCTCCTTCTTCCTATATCTCCGCACCCCACTCAGAAAGAAAAGGGTAACATTCAGGATGTGCTCAAGAAGTTTTTTCCAGTTATTAGTTTCTGTAGAGAGTTCAGTCAAGAGTAAATTCTCAACTGAACTTTTTAGCTGATGCTGCCTTACTGGCTGATTTCCATGCAACATAGTTTTCTTTGTGTGATGTTGAACTCTCATGTGATGGTATTCGGTCTTTGAACTTCCTCCAACCTCTGTTGATGCTCCCTCCTATCCACACTTGAAATCTTCTACTGTAAACATGTACACAAATGGTGAATGGTACACAAATGCAGAGAAACTTAAACGAAGGAATACTAATTAAGAACACAAAATGAAACAGTCAGACAGGTTATTATCCTTATCATTGAATCAAAACTCAAGCACGCAAGGTATAATATAACAGGTTGAGCTGAAGACAAAGGGATAACATTGATATAGTAAACACAGACAGGGATACAGACAGAGGGATAATGTCCAAAAATTTCAAATGTGTGTCCTCACGAAACTCTCTCTACAAGATTGTCCTCACAAATTTTCACCTTGAAGCTTGGCCTATAGAATACAAAAGCCTATGATAATGGCCAAGCTACCAAGCCAGGGCTCAACCAACCAACCGGTCACCTCTTTTAGCTACCATATGAAGATAATAATGAGGGATTCTCACACATAAATTATTCCTTAGTCAACTAGATGTAAAACTATAAAGACACTAAAATGTAACAATTCTCTATCTTTCAACATGCACTTGATCCAGCAGCAGCCACTAGTAGTGGTTTGTTTATATAAGCAGCTGATCTGAGAGCATACTTTCATCTTGTGCCATCAGATCTGATATATTTTTATTAATATTTATGAACATTTTTAACTCTTTAATATGACAATCTATATCAGTTAACAAAAAATTATGTCTTTTACCAAATCACATCTCTTATTTTCTTAAATTTGCAGCTCTAAACAGAGTGTGTGTCACATTTTGGTCCAATAGGGATGTGCATAAAAACAAGTTGTGAAACTTAGCAAATGCCAAAAAATTAACAAGTGTCTAAATTTGAAGCCCTCTTTGAGCTTGAGGCCCAAGCCAAATGGCCCTCCTGACCTCCTCCCCCCCACACCATTGGCCCTGCTTGTAGTGTCTCTTAAGGGAACATGATGCCCAAATAATGATGCAGACTTCCATGTTGGAATCCTTCAAACAGATGGCGGCCCTGAACCACCCATACATTTGACTCATCAGAAAACCTATGTTTGTGCAATCCAGGGATTTGGCATCATGCTTCAGTTGGAGAAACAGCAGAAACCAGCAACCAAATACTCCAACTGTCTTTTAGTCTCTACCCCCAAAAAAACAACACCATCAGTATTCAGGGAAGTTTTACATAATTTTAATGTGCTTCTTGGCCCCCTACCATTTCTTTCAGGCCAGAAAGCAGTATTTTGTTAACGACTGGCTAAATGTGAAGCCGTAAAGTGGCTTTTTCTGGTTGTTTAGCATCATGATTGCAACCATATCTAATACTATGTTCTTCCATACAAGTTTCAGGTTCTACAGTCTTCCATACAGAAGTTTGTTTCATAGCCCACAATTTATGTTCTACTCTTTGTTTTACACTATTATTATCATTTAATCCTAATGCTACAATAGAGGATATCCATTGTATCTGAGCATCAGACATCATCACTATATAGGCAGTAATTTGATTTAATTGTACTTTATCTGTAAAGTTGCCATTTTCCACCAAGAATGCAACTTTTGCTCAGAAATAGTGGCATGCTTCTACATTTCACTTCTTATTTCTAAAGGCATGATCCCACTGATTCATTCCATCCCTTTATAATGTCTTTTACCACATGACTAGTCCATGTTTTTGCTTGTATACAAGCTAATGCCATAGATCAGGGGTGGGCAAACTTTTTGGCCTGAGGGCCATATCAAGATTGTGCAACTGTATGGAGGGCCAGGTAGGGAAGGCTGTGCCTCCCCAAACAGCCTGGCCCTGGCCACCTATCCACCCCCTCCCACTTCCTGTCCCCTTCAGAACCTCCAAGCCATCCAAACCTCCCACTCCTTGTCCTCCAACTGCCCCCTCCTGGGATCCCCGCCCCCATCCAACCCCCTGCTCCCTGTCCCAACTGCCCCAACCCCTATTCACACCCCCAATCCCTGACAGCCCCCCTAGGAATCCCACCCCCTATCCAAGCGCCCTCTGCTCCTCCTCCCCTGACCATCCCCCTCCCAGGACCCCTGACCCCTAACTGCCCCTGGGATCCCACCCTCTTATCTAACCCCCTTGACTGCCCTCCCCACCCCTATCTACACCCCGCCCCCTGACAGGCCCCCCGGGACTCCCACCCAGGGCCACCAAGAGGATTCAGGGGGCCTGCTTGTGACCATGCAGTTCTGGCGGGACCCAACCGAGAGTGCCAATTCAGGGCAAATCGCTAAAAACAGGGCAGTTACAGCCCAAGGCTGGGGTTTTTCCACCTCTAAGGCAAATCAAACCAGCCAGACAAAGAGGACTTCGGTCTTATCCCACTGGCTAACCACAAGTCACACAAGCAATTCGCTTAGACACTCCAGTTTCCCAGTATCACCACTAGTGCCACTCATCCTGGGGATGAATGGTTATGATAACCAACACCCCCCCCAAAAAAGAAAAAGGTTCTCTCGATCCCAAAGAATCAAGCACCAGACCCAGGTCAAAATACAAATCAGATCTTACCCACAAATCACGCTGTTGCCAATCCTTTAGAAACTAAAATCTAAAGGTTTATTCATAAAAGGAAAAAGATAGAGATGAGAGCTGGAATTGGTTAAATGGAATCAATTACACACAGTAATGGCAAAGTTCTT
>NC_133769.1:31057052-31092631 GCF_003597395.2 Chelonoidis abingdonii
ATCTAGTTGTAGCAGTGATGGAGGTAAGCATACGCAGGCTTCAAACAAGTATCTCAGGAGATGGTGTCATTAGTCACTTTTGTATCAGCAGCGTCAGTTTGTAGCAAAGTCCCCTCCAAGAGTAAGAACAGCGCTAGCTGAAGACAAGCATGGAGATGAGGCAATCGCCAGTTTAATGCTTTTCCCACAGGTGTAAGACAACACCATATTTGTTTCGACGTCACGGACCAAATACAGCAAAATGTGAGTCTGAGATCATATACGGAAGTTCCCATGCCAGTACCTTTGTGAGTTACAAAGGCGTCACCCTTGCTCTCCATTCACATGGCGTCCATTGTGACAGCGGAGGTCTGGCTTAATGGCCATCCAAGAGCTGAAATATCACGACAGTATGGAGCAGTACTCATAACTTTAACTACAACTCTGTGGGTTTGTCTTTAGTATAGCTTATGTACATACTCCACAAACTGAGCATTTGAGCTTGTTCCAGAATCTGGGATGAGCCTATGTTGTGAAAACTGAAATGCTTAAAATAGCACATGCATGTGAATGGACACAGCATGCTAAAATTAAATTAATCCAGGGGTTCTCAAACTGGGGGTTGGGATCCATCAGGGAGTCACAAGGTTATTACTGGGGGTCATGAGCTGTCAGCCTCCACCTCAACCCCACTTTGCCTCCAGCATTTATAATAGCGTTAAATATATAAAAAAGTGTTTTTAATTTATAAGGGGGGTCACACTCAGAGGTTTGCTATGTGAAAGGGGTCACCAGTATAAAAGTTTGAGAACCACTGAATTAACCCCTCTGGAGCCTTGCTGAATATAGGGGAGGTGGGGGGTCTCCCTTGGTAGGGTTGGGAAGAAGGTAGGTGGTGTAGGATATTGCTCTTCTCATGTGATCCCTTCCCCATGGAAAAGATAACAGATGGGTTATTTGTGTTCAATAGCTGTCTGCAAGCCTCAAATTGCTGAATGAGCTTTAGGATAGGGAAGGCTGTGCCACCCCAAACAGTCTGGCCCTGCCCCCTATCCAACCCCCATCACTTCCTGCTCCCGACTGTCCTCCTCAGAATCCCCGACCCATCCTGTTCCTTGACACCTCACTGCCCCCCCCGAGACCCCTTCCCCAACCACCACCCCAGGACCCCGCCCCCCACTAGCTCCCCTGTTCCCTGTCCCCTGACTGTCCCGACCCCTATCCACACACCACACCCCACTGAGTCCTGACAGATCCCCAGAATGCCCGTGATCCAACCTTCTGTTCCCAATCCCCTGACCACCCCCCCAGAACCTCTGCCCCCTCCCTGGCCCCTGACTGTCCCTGGGACTCCTTGCCTCTTATCAAACCATCCTGGCCCCAGCCCCCTGCCATGCTGCTTACTCCTGCCTCCCCCCTCTCCCAGACTCTCAGCACGCCATGTCCAGGAGTGGCCGTGGACAGTGCTGCAGCAGCCTGACTCCAGCGGAGCCTGAGCTCTCACCGGTCGGCCTGGAGGTCACAGCCCCGCCCTCTTACCACGTGGCTCCAAGTGGGGAGGAGCTCAGACCCCCTGGAGCCACGCCACTTTAGCTCTTTTCAGGGCCGCTCCTGGGTTACTCCCACCTCTCCCCTCTCTTGGAGCCTCAGCACACCACCTCCAGGAGCTACCCTGGCCCCTGGACAGCACTGCAGTGGCATGGCTCCGGCGGGACCGGAGCTTGCAGCCCCACTCCCTTACCATGAGGCTGTGAGCAGGGCGGAGCTCAGGCTCCACCTGAGCCATGCCGCTTTAGCTCTGTCCAGGGCCGCTCCTGGATGCAGCATGCTGAGGTGCTGGGGGATGGGAGAAGGCGGGGCCGGGGCCGGAGCATTCTCATGGGCCCCTGTGGAGCCTGGGGCCTGGGTCAAATTGCCCCACTTGCCCCCCCCTCTGGTTGGCCCTGCTCCCACTCCCAACCCTCCCTGTTCCCCATCCCCTGACTTCCCCTCTAGAACCTTCACCCCATCCAACCGCCCCACAGAACCTCCTACTCCCTTCCCCAACCCTTCCCCACTCCCCGCCTCCTTACCAGCACCAGGAGCTTGCAGCCGCAACACCCGACCAGAGCCAACTGTGCTCCCCACACTGCCCAGCGGGAGCAGCGGCCCAGAGTACAGCCATGTGGAAGCATGACTGGGGGGGACAGTGGGGGAGGGGCCGGGGACTAGGCTCCCTGGCTGGGAGCTCAGGGGCCAGGCAGGATGGCCCCGTGGGCTGGAGGTGGCCCGTGGGCTGTAGTTTGCCCACATCTGCATAGATACATTGCTCTGTAATAGCTCCACTGTTTGTAATACTGCTAAGTGAGCCACTTCTTGTAGCTTCTCCCATCCAGGGAGCAAACTAGCTATTAGCTTGTTAGTACTTATCTCAGTTAAAGATGTTTTAGAAATCCTAAGTGCTGTCCCACTACATTTAATTTGTTAGCCAGCATTTCTACATCTATATTATTTAATACTCTGAAGATCTGTTCCTGCCCCCTCCTAGAGCTGTATTCAGGTAAAAACCTCTTTTTTACTTTCTTAGCAGGGTTTCCTCATAAAAGTTGGTGTTCCTACCCATCTTCTTTCTATCCTACAGGGCGTTCTCTATGTAATTCTAGCGGTGTTGTGGCTATATGTAAGAACATAAGAACGAGCCATTAGCCTGAGTCCCAGGGGATCTAGCCCAGTATCCTGTCTTCCGAACAGTGGCCAATGGCCAGGTGCCCCAGAGAGGAATGAACAGAACAGGTAATCATCAAGTGATCCATCCCCTGTCACCCATTCCCAGCTTCTGGCAAACAGAGGCTAGGGACACCATCCCTGCCCATCCTGGCTAATAGCCATTGATGACCTATCCTCCATGAATTTATCTAGTTCTTTTTTGAACCCTGTTAAGTCTTGGCCTTCACAACATCATCCTCTGGCAAGGAGTTCCACAGGTTGACTGTGCATTGTGTGACTGTGAAAATAAATACTTCCTTTTGTTTGTTTTTAACTGCTGCCTATTAATTTCATTTGGTGACCCTAGTTCTTGTGTTATGAGAAGGAGTAAATAACACTTCCTTATTTACTTTCTCCACACCAGTCATGATTTTATAGACCTCTATCATATCCCCTTAGTCATCTCTTTTCCAAGCTGAAAAGTCCCAGTCTTATTAATCTCTCTCCTCATATGGCAGCCGTTCCATACCCATGTCATTTTGTTGCCCTTTTCTGAACCTTTTCCAATTTCAATATATCTTTATTGAGATAGGGCAACCACATTTGCACACAGTATTCAAGATGCAGGTGTACCATGGATTATATAGAGGCAATATGATATTTTCTATCTTATTGTCTATCCTTTTCTTAATGTAAGCAGAGTCAGGATGATCTCTGCTCTGACATCTGGTGGTGAATTGTGGTGAGTTGTGGAAAAGAACTTCAGGGGATGATCTTGTTTGCATAGGCACACATACCCCACCTAGCATGAGCCCACAGCCGCCCAAATGGTCACTTTGGCTGCTGTGGGATTGCCAGTTTCTCTGTTATTGGGGCAGGAAGAATAAAGCGTTGTTACCCTGATTATGTGAATCAAGGCCAGTGGAACTGTTTTATGACAGAAGGACTCAATGTCAACTAAGTAGCACTTTCTAGACAAGGGACATGAGTTCCAAAACCCAGTAAATTGGGAGAGGTTCTGGATAGGTATTGGTTCTGTTTAAGGGCTGGAAATGCCCATTACACCTTTTTTCTTCACTGTTGAATAACAGAAAAATTTTGATTCTATTAAGAGTCTAGTTACAGACTGCTGTGCTGAATTCACTTTGGACTAGTGGTGCACCAGCACTAGGGCTTGCCTACTAAGAGCTGAGATTACTGAGTGCTGTGTTAACTAATTGGAGAACCTGATGATATATTAGAGCAGTTTGCGGGATGTTCGGAGTGGCCCATGGGACGGCAAGTGGAGTGGGTCAGAGCAGGGCAGAGCAGAGTTTGTGGGATGGCTGGAGTGGCCCATGGGATGGCTGGTAGAGTGGAGTGGCTTGTGGTGAAGGCTGCAGCAGAACCCCACAGAGAGGTGGGGCAGTTACCCTTGCACCATGTAAGGTGCCCCTTAACACCTTGCATGCCCCTTCCCCCTGCTTTCCACCCAGGCTGGGGGATGGGGGCAGTAAAACTCTGCAGATAAACTTTTGAACTCTGGGGCTGCACTGACCAGGGACAGAAACTTTTGGGTTGTTGGACTTTTAGTGATTTTTGGGTTGCTGGACTCAAGAGACTTTTGGGGTGTTGGACTTTTGGGTGATCATTTAGATTGTTGGACTTAAGACCCTGACGGGAAAAGGATACTGCCAAACTTACTTGGGGGTGGGTCTTTTGCTCATGGTTTGTGTTATGAATCCTGTTTGTGGTGTTTCTTCAACATAATGCTGCATTGTTTCCCTCCTTTATTAAAAGGATTTTGCTACACTCAGACTCCGTGATTGTGAGAGAGGAAGTATTGCCTCCTAGAGGCGCCCAGGGGGTTGTATGTAATTGTCCCAGGTCACTGGGTGGGGGCTTGAGCCGGTTTTGCATTGTGTTATTGAAACAGAACCCCTAGATACTGAACCCAGCCCTTGTTGCTGCCAACTCAGATGGGCAGGAGGGTTACATTAAAGATTCCCAACATTCTGTTTGCTTTTTTGACTGCTGCTGCACTTTGAGTGGATATTTTCAGAGAACTATCCACTGTGACTCTAAGATCTCACTCTTGAGTGGTAACAGCTAATTTAGACCCAATCATTTTGTATGTAAAGTTGGGATTATATTTTCCAATGTGCATTACTTTGCATTTATCAACATTGAATGTCATCTGCCATTTTGTTACCCGGTCACACAGTTTTGAGAGATCCTTTTGTAGCTCTTCGCAGTCTGCTTGGGACTTAACTATCTTGCGTAGTTTTGTATCATCTGCACATTTTGCCACTTCACTGTTTACCCCTTTTTCCAGATCATTTATGAATATGTTCAATAGGGTTGGGCCCAGTACAGACCCCACTATTTACCTCTCTCCATTCTGAAAACTGACTATTTATTCCTGCCCTTTGTTTCCTCTCTTTTAACCAGTTATCAGTCCATAAGAGGACCTTTCCTCTTATCCAATGACAGCTTACTTTGCTTAAGGGCCTTTGGTGAGGTACCTTGTCAAAGGCTTTATGAAAATCTAAGTACATTATATCCACTGGATCCCCCTTGTCCACATGTTTGTTCACCCCCTCAAAGAATTCTAGTAGATTGATGAGGTATGATTTCCTGTTACAAAAACCATGTTGATTCTTCCCCAACAAATTACGTTCATCTACGTATCTGACAATTTTGTTCTTTATTATGTTTTCAAACAGTTTACCTAGTACTGAAGTCAGGCGTACCAGCATGTAATTGCCAGGATCACCTCTGGAGCCCTTTTTAAAAATTAGTTAGTTATCCTCCAGTCATTTGGTACAGAAGCTGATTTAAATGATAGGTTACAGACTACAGTTAGTAGTTCTGCTGCAGTTTTAGCCGAATCAAAATGTCTTTGGCTTTCAGATAAACTAACCAATTATTTCCTTAGACATGTGGGTACCACCAAGACTGGCATTGTGTCATCAATATCCTTTTTAAAAGCCATTATCAGCCCTTCTTTATTTCTGAACACGTAGTTGCAGTGTTTTCCTTTTTGTAGCATATCTTGCAATTCCTTGTCTTGCTTTTGCAAGGCCACAATATCTAGCTGACTTTTTATTTCTTCATCCCTGGGCTGGACTTTATATGTTTTCTCGTTCAATTTGGTCCATAATTGTTCCATGCTCATTTGTGCTGCTTGTTTAGCAAGCCCGTCCACCTGATTATTCAGTCTGGAAACTTCAGACTGATCTTTTCTATGGGCTTTAACCTTGAACAGGTGGGTATCACCTCTTTGAGTTGTTGCAAACCTCCATGCTTACAGTAGGTATTTAGAGTGAGCCACCAGCTTACCATCGGCTGAGTTCATGGCTCTCTGGATCCATACAGGCATCCATTCAGTTGGGGCTTGGACCACCCAATCTGAATCAGAGCAGATGAAAAGGTTGAACTCGGGTTCAGCTGCATCCAATACTCCTGATACCACAACCACCTCGGCAGCTTGCCCTGAATAAGGCACTACCCTACCTTGCGGGATGTTCTGGGTGCTTATCTGCAAAGCTGCATAGCTGGCACATGGCTTGCCATCCTTATAGACACAGCTTCTGTCAGCCACCCGAATATCTAGTCCTTTCATATTTGCTTCTTGATAGGAAGCTCCTATCTGGAAAGGTGACTTGACTTGCTGCAGGTCTTCCATCGGCAGAGGACACTCATGGTCCTCTCCTTGAGTCAGTAGAGCATTGGGAACGATGGATAACTAGGGTGCTTTATGCATTTCTATGTTTTTATTTAGTAAGCTGAGGGTCTGTCCTTCCAACCTGGGGTTGGATACCCTTCCTTCATTAATAGAGCCTGACAGGATGTATTTTACTGGTGTGTGGATGATTTTAAGAACCACGTGAGACATTCCAATTAAGTACTCCCAGTGATACTGTTTCTCAATTTTACTAAGTACCATCAACCCATAGGTAATGGGGTTGGGTCTAATGCAGCAATACAACTCCTAGGCTTTTTTCAGTTGTTGCCAGTTGCAGCTGGATTAGGGTATCTGGTTTTGGATATGTGAGAGCTGGAACCTTGGTAAGTGCTTGCTTCAGTTTATTGAAGCCTTCTTTTTGCTTCTCACACCCATTCCTGTCCTTTTATCAAAAGCAGGTACAAGGGACATGCTATCTCTGAGTAGCTTTATACAAATTCCTTTGAAAACCCAGTATATCCCAGAAATGATCTTAAAGCAGAGATATCCTGAGGTGCTAGAAGTTTACATATTAACTTAACCCATTGCATATCAGATCTCCTTCCATGCATGCCTAATTCTATACCCAAGTACGTGACTTTTTGCATTACCATCTGCGCTTTCATTGGATTGATGAATTCATTGGGGTCAGGGGTGTAGGAGTGGGCTCCGGGCTGGAGCTGAGGAGTGACAGAGTGGGCTGAGGGCTCGGGCATTGGATTGGGTGAGGTAGGAGGTGCGGGTTGCAGCTGGATGTGTGCACTTTCAGGGTTGGGGGCTGGGAATGAGGGGCTTCAGATGCAGGAGGGGGCTCAGGGAGTGAGTTTGGATGTGAGAGAGGGTTCTGACATGGAGTAAGAGGTTGAGGTGCAGGAGGGGGTTCCGACCTGGGGCAGGGAGTTGGGGTGTGGGTGAAGGGTCTGGAAGGGAGTTAGGTTGTGGGATGGGGTTCTGACCTGGGGCCGGGGGTTCAGGGCATGGGCTCCGGCTGAGCGGTGCTTACTTCAGGCAGCCTCTGGTTGGCAGCGCTGTGGGGCTGTTCTGGCTTCGTGTTGCTCCCAGAAGTGGCCAACATGTCCAGCCCCTAGGCGGAAGCACAGCCAGGGGGCTCTGCACAGTGCCAGAGCAGGCAGGAGCTGCCAGAGCCAGGGCAAGCAGAGAGTCTGTCTTAGCCCCACTGTGCCACTGACTGAACTTTTAACGGCTTGATTGGAGCTGCCACGGTCCTTTTTTGACCAGGCATACTGGTTGAAAACCAGATGCCCGACAATCCTAACATACACCTGCAGTAGAAGGTATATATGCACAGCCACACAAAGGAGAACTGTTTCTGTGTGACAGCCAATTATACAGTGATCAGATCTTATGGTCATGTAGGCCTTAACATTTTGGTTGGTTCACCTTGAAGATTTACACGTTCACAATGGTTTCTCAACCTACCTCCTGAATATATCAGCTTCTTTAATACAAAACAAACACCTTGTTTATCTTTCTTTGTTAAAAAGCAGTTATATATTTTATATTGTTCTACTTCTACACAAAATAGAAAGCATGATCTGAATTACTTGCAATGTTTTGTGGTCAGATAATGAAACTTTCTCAAACTGAAGGGGTCTGCTACAAAATGTCTTTAGAGAGTTTTAGTTTTCTGATATAGTTTCTTAAATCTTAATTGATACCTTCAGATTTTTGTCTAATAATGTTATGCCTTATAATAGTATACCAAAGGGTACAGCTTGTTCTGTTATATCTGTATTACAAATTCATAAATATACAGAATAGAAGAAAAATGTAAAAGGGGAAGTTACTTCACAGCTTAGCAAGGGTCTGTGGTTAAGCCTAGCTAGTTACTCAACCTACAGCTCCTCTGTGTAAACTACAGAAGCAACATATGTTCTTTGACAGGACATAAAGGCAAGGTATGCCAAGATTCTGGCCTATGTGTGAATGTCTAATAGGATTATTCAAATTCATATTTTCTGTATCATCACTACAATGCTCTTCAGGAAACAATCATGACAAGCCCAGGAGAAGAAGTTGATAGCGGAGAGAGACAGAGTTGAGTCCGCCTCTGAGAATATCACCCATATAGTAGTGTGTGTGAGAGGCAAACCAACAGCCACTTCTTCATGACCTATTATATAAAGGACAAAATTTATAGAACTTATTTGTTGGGACTGAAAAGGGAGAATTTTCTTTACAACGAAGAACATTCTTATACAAATTCTAATAGACATTGCTGAAGAGACAAGGTGGGTGAGATAATGTCTCTCTCACTAATAGAAGTTGGTCCAATAAAAGATGTTACCTTGCCCACCTTGTCTCTCCAATATCCTAGGACTGGATGCAGAAATACCAAGGGTTGTCTGCCCTTAAAAGTAAGATTTACAGCCCCAAAGAGTGAGATTCAGGACCAAAGAGTGAGGCTTTCCAGGTGGTATCTTAGGTCATTGCTTAAGAAAGGGACTCTCATCTTTGGTCCTTGGTGATATCCTATAGTCCAGGATTTTAATCCAACCAGCAAACAGATTAATAGTTTGTTTTAAAATGTATACTGTGTGATACAGCAGGGCCAGGGAGCAGTGAGAGATTGGTCTTATTGGGTGCTGGGAAGTGGACGGGCGTGAGCCTGCCTACAGCTAAAGGCCCCTCCTCCAGCCTGGGGAGGAGCTACTTAGCCCAGAATTCAACAATGAAGAAAAAAAGAACAAACAAACCAGGAACAAGTGTGGCAGGTCAAAGGGCCAAAACTAGAGAACCGGAAGGGGACACCACACAGAGAACTCTGGACAGTGCCTATGCCTCCTCAAAAGCATCCAAGAATCCAGTGGGCACCGCCCAGAGGAATTCTGCCCGGATGAATGAATGGATGAAAGAATGAAAACAGGCCCCACAGTTACAGGCTCCCCCCTCAGCCAACCTCCTCTCCCTGGTGTTATAAATAGCCACTTTGGCCAGAGCTTGGAGGAGGTTGACGAGGTGATCCCGCGACTTCATGGGGCCCCAGACTGGGTGTGCATATATAAAAAGGTGTGGGGAAAAGTGCAGCCAGAACCTCAACAAAAGGTTCTGGAGGAGCCGGAAGAGGCACTGTAGATACACTGCACCTAGGTCTCCCTCACACCGCAAAGGGCAGGCATCGGGAAGAGGGGTGAACCACACCAAGTACACATCCATGCTCATGGCTCCATGAAGGAGCCACCAACTAATGTCCCCAGCGGGCCGTGGAACCAAGGTGGAATACAGGCTGGCCCACCGTGGTTCCTCACCCTCTGCAGCGGTAGAAGATCCTGCTAGTTGGTGTTGGGGTGGGACACGAGGGTGGGGAAATGAAGAGTATGGAGCACAAGTGTGTAGAGATGGTCCTATGGCACAGTTCGGAAGTGAACGGGCTGCCAGGGCCGGCTCCAGGCCCCAGCACGCCAAGCGCATGCTTGGGGTGGCATGCCATGGGGGGCACTCTGCCAGTTGCCAGGAGGGCGGCAGGTGGCTCCCATGGCCCTCCCGTAGGCATGCCTGCAGAGGGTCCATTGGTCCCGTGGCTCCGGTGGACCTCCCGCAGGTGTCCCTGCGGAGGATCCATTGGTCCCGTGGCTCCGGTGGACCTCCCGCAGGTGTCCCTGCGGAGGATCCATTGGTCCCGTGGCTCCGGTGGACCTCCCGCAGGTGTCCCTGCGGAGGATCCATTGGTCCCGTGGCTCCAGCAAGTGGCAGAGGGCCCCCTGCAGTGTGCCACCGTGCTTGGGGCAGCGAAATGGCTAGAGGCGGCCCTACCGGCTGCAAATTGCACAGCCGTCTCGGGGTACAAAGGGGTGAGGCTCACAGGGCAAGGCCCTGATGAAGAGAGATGGAGAGCCTGGAGTGAGAGGCAGGTGGGGGGATACCTTCTCACAGGATCCGCCTGAGGAAAAACCGAGAAGTGGGCAATAAGGCTGCCTCCACCTCCCAAAATATGTGCTGGAGGATACCAAAGGCGGAGACCACCATACGCCAGCCAAGCCCATGGGGGATCCACCCAGTCCCCCTGGTCATAGTCCAGCAGGTCTCCGATCCTGGTAACTTCCTCCAGGACTAACCTCTGGCACACCGAGGACAACTCCACCACCAGCACATGAAGATGAAGATTGTGTAGCAGGGGCTCCATGAGGAGATTCCCGTATTGGTGACCATGTGGTACCACTCCTTGAGGGTATCCCGCCCTGGACCAGGCACTTGTGAGGATCTAGAGAGCCAAGGAAGGTGGACGCCTGCTGGAAGAAACACACCCGCTCCAGGCCTGATGTCAGGGCATAGACGTTGACTAAGTTTGACATCAGCCCCTCCATATGGACCCGGAGATACAGCAGGCGACCTGGCATGACCTCAGCAACCCCCAGCACCTCGGGCTGCAGTTCAGGGTAGAACAAGGTGGCCAATCCAGCTGTGTTAACTGTGAGATAGCTAGAATACACTCTGTCCCCCCACTCCAGTTGCCAGTTAGCTCCATCACCTGGAGCCATATGGGTCTCCTGCAGGAAAACCACAGAGTACCCCCCGTCCCGAAGGAAGGAGAGCATCTGACACCTGCAGAGGCCCATCCTGCAGCCCTGGGTGTTCAGTGTGGTGAAGATGATCAGTACCATGATGAGGGCTGGGGTGGATCATCCCAGGCAGGCATGCTAGCAGTCCCCATCAGTCCCTGCAGCAATCCACAACCAACCCTAACAGCCTGCCTCCTGGTCCCTTTGCCCTCCCCAAATATGGTCCTGGCAGCCTGGAGGATATGGTGAAAGTCCCCCCAGAGCTGGAAAGCAAGCTGCACCTTGTTCTCAAAATCATGGGTGTCCAGGAGAAAGAGGCGCAGCTTGTCCTGCAGTACATCGGGGGCTGGGGTCACAGGACTCTGGGCATACGCCATTTCGGTCCCTACAATATCCCCATGGCTTACGGAGATGAGCAAATAGGGGGTAGACAATCAGCATGGTGCCATCTCAGACCTCAGCATGGGATGAGGTGATGGAGGGAGGACAGCAGCCCCTAAGGGGTTAGGAGAAGGGAATACAAAAGCCTCCTCTTTCCAAGGGCCATCCTCTGGAAGGGGAGACGAGACGACGCTGGGGGCGGCAACAACACAGGAGGTGGAGGCAGGGGCAGTATCAGGGACAGGAACAGGACTGGGATTGGGGCAGAACCAGGATTGGGACCAGAATCAGGAACCCCAGCAGCTGGGCTGCTGGGATGCAGCATCTCTCTCCCAGGCACAGAGGTTGAGGGAGCAGGAGTGGGAAGGAGACCATCAACGATGCCGGGCTCAGAAGCCATAGCAGACTCAGCGCCCACAACCACGGCATCAGGAGGGAGAGAGATTCCTATGGTTGGGCCCCCAACCAGATGGGGTGGCAGCTGCCCTGCATTGACAGGGGGTGCTCCCAATGGCTGGGAGCCCTCTCTGGGCTCGGTGGCCACGACCAACGTGCTGTCTGGGGCTGGGTAGGTGGATAGGACAGGGGACACTTCGGGAGCAGGAGCAGGGACAACAGTCAAAGGGAGGAGAGAGTGGCGTGATAGGACTGCTGCCCAGGTCGTGGCCTGCTGGTAAAGGGTCATCTTCCCCCTGGGTGTCCAGGGTCGGACGCAGGGCCTCGATCTCCTTTAAAAACAAACAAACGAACAAACAAAACAAAAAAAAAAACAACCTTCACCCGCTACCCCAGATCCCTCCCCGCCAGCAACTGAGGTGACACTCGCCCCAGTGCTGATGGGGGGGAGGGGGGGCTCCACCTGAGGTCCTCACAAGCAGGGACTCCAGAAGGGGAGCGGTACTTCTCCCTGTTGCTGCTATGACTGCCTCAGGCAGCTTTACTTGTTGGGCCCCAGAAGGGGGCAGGACAGGAAGTTCAGCAACATCAGTTCTAGTTTTACAAGGGGGGCGGGTGGCAGCGCTTCCTTCTCCACACTGAGGGGGGAGGGTTGAGCTTGTGCCTTCTGCTTATTCCTCTTCCCCATGATGAGAGCCCAGCCCTCTAGGGTGTTAGTGGAGGGCTGGCCAGCAGGGATGGGGTCAGAGGGCAAGGGCAGTGAAGTGAGAGTCGAGGAGGCAGGGGAAGGGCAGCGAAGGGTGTCATAAACAGATAGCTAAGGGTTAATATTTCTTTTACCTGTAAAGGGTTAACAAAGGGAACCAAACACCTGACCAGAGGACCAATCAGGAAACCGGATTTTTCAAAGTGAGGGAGGGAACTTCTGGGTGTGTTTTGTCTTTGTTCTGTCTGTTTGTTTCTCTCGGCTATGAGGGAAGAGCTTTTTTTTTTTCTATCTCCAAGCTTCTTTCTACCCTTCTGTTCCCAAGTTGTGAGTACAAAAGGAAAAGCAATAGGTTTATATTGTATTTTGTATTTACATGTGTGGAGTTGCTGGAATGTTTAAATTGGATATCTTTTTGAATAAGGCTGATTATTCATATTTTCTTTTAAGCAATAGCCCTGTGTTATGTCATCTTGATGCAGTGATCATGTCATGTGTTTTTTCTTTCTTTTTTATATAAAGCTTTCTTTTTAAAACTTGTTGGATTTTCTTTTCCTAGTTAAGGCAAGGGGATAGGAATCTCTGTGCCAGGAGTACTGTCTCTCTCAGGGAAAGACTGGGAGGGGGGAGAAGAAGGAGGGGGGAAGGTAAATCGTCCTCTCTGTTTTGTGTTTCAAGGGATTGAAGCAGGGAAATCTCCTAGTATCCCCAGGGCGGGAAAATCTGGGAGGAAGTAAAGAGCAGGAAGGGAAGTGGGTTATTTCCCTTTGTTGGAGGCTCAGGGCATCTGAGTCTTGGGGGTCCCCCAGGGAAAGGTTTGGGGAGACCAGAGAGTTTATCAGGTACTCAGAATCCTGATTGGTGGCAGCGAGATAAGATCCAAGCTGGTAATTAAGCTTGGAGGTTCATGCTAAGCACCCAGATTTTGGACGCTAAGGTCCAGATTTGGGACGGAGGCTTATTACAAAGGGAAAGGAAAAAATCCCCCTGGGGCAGGCCCTGTCCCTCACCCAGTAGAGACTCCACTACCCTCTCCTCCATGGGCTCCACTGAACCACATGTGACAGTTGCGGGTCTTGCTTGCCTGGGTACACTGGCTGGCTGCCCCTGGGGCCCAAGCCAAGGTGACGGCAGACTGGAGAGGTGACTGCAGGGGCTGGACAACCAGGATCACCAGTGATGGCAGGTCTGACACCCTCCTGGGTCTCAGAGGTCCCATATGCTCCTCCATGCTGGGCTAGGGGGAAGTCCTTTCAGACATGCCCCATCGCCCGGCAGAGATAACACTGAGCCTCACCCGAGGAATAGTGTACCCAATAATGGGCTCCCTGAAAAGGCACCAAAAAGGACCCCTTGAGCACCTCTCCATCTCACGCCAGTGGCACTCGAATCTGCACCTGCAGGGAGAATGAGAGAACATGATGAAAGGCAAGTCCTTACAGCCTAATGGGAGAGGGCTCATCACTGACAGGGTGGTAAGGAAAGGCAGCACTGGGAAGGAAAGGTGGGATGGAGGTGAAAACCACCCATACACCCAGGTCCTCCAGGGGCTCAAGGGGGACATACATGCCCCCCACCGCCTCCTGGGCAGTGGCCTCCAATGCCAAGGAGAAGAGTACCTTCCCATACATCTTAGAGGCCATCACCACAGCTGTGGGCCCCACCACCACTGTGTCTCCTGGTTTGAGTGGTAAAGGGGCCCTGGCCACCAGAAATGGAATTGGAGGTGATGGTCAGGAGAGATGACAGAGCAGCAGGCAGGGGGGGCACCACCCTGGAGGCCAGGAGAGGGACACCCCCAGAGCTGGTGGGGTGGGAAACAGAGAGAGGAGGAAGAGATGCCACGGCAAAGGGGGCAGCTTCCAGCATGAAGGGCTTAACCTTCTTGGCAGGGCTTTTACCTTTCTTATTCCCCTGGCACTTCCTGCCAGCTGCAGGGGCTCCCTCAGAGTTGGAGGGAACTTGAGACATTGCTGCAATGGAGTCTGCTGCTGCACCCATCCAGCAGGGGCGATGACAGGTGGTCCAGCAGCGGCGCATGAGATGGTAACCATAAGGGGGAATGGGGGGTGGGGACAGGCGGGGCAGCAGGGTCAACCTGAGGGGACCCATACACTTATTTCCCTGCCATAGTCAATGGGGATGGGAATGAACATGGGGGAGGGAAGAAGGGTCAACTGCTTCTCCCCGCTAGGCTGTAGATGGAAGAGGAGGAGGGCACAAGGGCACCTATTAAGGCAGGGAAGGAGGGGGCTATCACCAACACAACGTGAGATTACCAGCTCCTCTGGCTGCACTGGGGAAAAGGGAAGGACTGTAGTATAATTAGAGGGGGGGAGACAGTGAACAGCGAGCTCAACAAAAATGGGAAAGGGGCTCAAGCACCTGTGGGGGATGGTATGTGAAGAAAGGGGCTAACCGAGAGGGGGCGCTAGGGGCAAAGAGTAAAAAAGAAACGTTCCAGAAACAAACCAGGGCCAGGACAGGCAACCCAAAGGGACTAGCTGCAAGAGTAAGGGTGAGGCAGGGAAACTAACAATCACCCAAGGACTGGGGCAGAGCAGGTAAACAGCAAAAGTCCAAAGGGCTGAGGGAAGGGCAGGCAAACAGAAGCAGCTTGGAGAGCCATAGCAAGGGGCTTGTAAACTGTGGCAAGGAGGCCGGTGGGCAGGGCAGAGGGTGGGAAAGTCCATGAGCCAGAAGCACCAGGACACGGAAGGACCAGTCCGCATGAGGCAGGGGCCCATGTGCGCTAGCAAACTCAGTCAGTGATAGCTGCTGCAAGAATCCCAGGTGGGCAAAAGAGGAGAGATGAGGAACTGAGTCCAAGTGCAAGGAATGGAGGTAGATGGTAGGTGAGGGCACTGCTGGTGATGGGGGAGAGAGGACAGATGGCCCAGGCTCCCCCAGTCTCCTCACAGCAACAGTCAATACCCCCACCACAAAAGCAAAGTTGAAAAGTTACTCAGTCCCTCAGGAGTCCCCCCTATGGTGTCCTTCAGGGTTCCTGCGCACCCCCCTAAGCAACAGAAGTCTCCTCTCTCCACAAAGCACCAGCAGGCTCCCAGGCAGCAGAGGCCAGAGCATCAGCAGGCAGTCCAGCAACCAGACAGGAGGTGTTATGCTTATAAGAAGCACACAGTATCTTTTTTTGGGGGGAAAAGGCAATATGCTGCATTTATTGGAAATATAATTAGCATATGCATTCAATCACCCATGCACACAGTGGCACCAGTCAATATTCTAGTTACCAGTCCAGAGTCTGGATCAATCTCGTGGCCAGCTAGGTTGATCATGGGTAGAGAGGAGCCAGGTTCTGTGTGTTGCGAAACGATGCTCTGGGAAAGTCTTGGCGGGACAAACCCAAAGTTTCGTGGCAAAAGCACTCTATTTATATAGTGATCTTCCTTCATTGGGACCAATGAGTTTTGCACTGTCATGCTGTAATTAATTACCATTTGGCAAGTGCTTGTTTTCTTAGATTGTTCTTCTCATCCTTTATCTTGTTCTTTCAGTCTCTCAGGGAGTTAGCTGTGATCCAAACCAGCACAGGATATTTTGTCTCCATTGATGGGTGATGATTCTAAAAGATGTGGCAGGCAATCTGCCCTCCTCTGACATCTCAATAGGGGCATGTTGTAATCTCCTGGCACCTTTACCTATGTCCTTGATTTCTCCCTAAAACATCTGGTCAGGTGATGGCCTTCACATTTATTTTTTAACACAGACGTTCCTCATGCACAAAACAGGATTGATTTACACAAAGCATTTGAACAGGATCATCAAATTGCAATGCAGGAGAAAACAATCATTACATTCTCTTATTTAAAAAAAAAAAAAAAAAAAAAAAAAAAAAAAGCTAAACCTACAACAAAGTGGTGACCTGAAATCAGCTCCAGACAAGATTCTGCTGATGCATCTTTAGTAATGGCACACTAGGCCACTCCTTTCTGCTTTCAGAAAATCATACATCAATACATTTAATGCATGCTACATTATTAATCCTTCATTTTAAATTATACAAAATACAAACAAAATCTTACTACTATGTATCCTCCTTTTGACCCTTCAAGAACAATTCTTGAATGGGTCATATTTTATACAACTGTTTCATAGCAATATACTGAGAGGCAATGAGCATGTGGTTGTAATTTAACAAACATTCTTTTTATCTAACAGCACATTCCTAGCAAGCAGCGGACAATATTAACACAAATTAGCAATGGGTGGAACATGATAGACAATATGCCCTTAGAAGTCGGGGACCAGCCTGTAAAAACATCATACCAATGATAGGCTGTCAGTTCTTTTTCCAGACCTAGTAATTTTTAGCATGTCTCTGGTTGCATGTAATATTTGAATGACACATCTTCCTATATCCCTGTGTCTGTTGTAAAAACGTTTTGTTTCTGACAACAAGTGATCAGTTAAATTGTGCCAATCCAGACCAAGGGTAACAGAGAAATTAACCAGGGTAGTAGTTATAGTGCTCTGTGCTTTTTTTTTTTTTTAAACTTTGGTAAATAGTACATGTGATTGTTAGTATCTAATACATGATTCTTGCTACTTCAGTTGACTGCTTGTTTTCCTCAAGTGGGTTCAGGGAAGCAGCAGGAAACAGGAAGCTCCCTGAGAAGCTGGTGTTAATCAGTCCAGGCTCCTGGGGGTGCTAGAGAGGTACATAAGATGCTCCTCCTCCTTCTCCCTCTGCAGCTCCTGCACACCCAGAGTCAACTAGGGTGACCAGATGTCCTGATTTTATAGGAACAGTCCCAATTTTGGGTCTTTTATAGGCTCCTATTACCCCCCACCCCATCCCAACTTTTCCACACTTGCTGTCTGGTCACCCTACAGTCAACACCCCCACAACAAGAGCAAAGTTAGAAAGTTACTCAGTTCTTTAGGAGGCCCTCTCCACAGTGTCCTGCAGGGTTCCTGCACACTCCCCCAACAGAGATCTCTTTTTCCTCTTCAAGGCACCAGAAAGCTCCCAGGCAGCAGAGGCAGTAGCACCAGCAGGCAGCCCAGCAACCAGGCAGGATGGACCCCTCAAGTGGTATCAGGAACAGCAGGGGTGGAGTCCCTCACTCTCTCTCTGGGGAACAGGTCCTACTCCCAAGGAGAGAGGGGCACAACTGGCCTGCAAGGGAGCAGAAGAGCAAGGCCTGGATCAGAGGAAAGCTGGAGTAAGCCTAGCAGCAGCAGCAGCAGCAGCACCACCACCTAGCCAGCATCCTGCTCACAACAGCAGCTCCACAACCACACAAGGTAGCAGGTAAGCCAGCCCTGCAGCAGTTGGGGATGTGCAATACAACAGGGCTAAGGAGCAGGGGGAGAGGGGAGATATAAGCCCTATGTTAATTAAGGCCAAGTTCCTTGTAGACTAGGGAGGGTTGCTACAGGTTAATTCGAGCACCTGTAGTCAATTAAGGCCCTGTCAGGAACCTAATTAAAAAACCTGCTTCAGGCAGTGAGTGCATATGAGAAATGAGAGAGGATTAGAGTATGTTCCTGAGCCCCAAGACAGAAAACCTAAGAAAGGGAGATGCCGTTCCCCAGAGTCAAGGACTGAGGGTAAGACAGCTGTAGGACTTGAAAGGGACAACACAGATCCCTCCCCTGCTTCCCTTCTCTACCACCTTCCTAGGCCATTAGTGGGACCTTCAGTGCCCCAAGAGTAGGGGTAGGGGTAGGGGTAAGGGTAAGGGTGATGTCTTTCCCCTCCCCCCCACCCCCCAAAAAAAGCACAGGACCCACCCTACCAACATTGGCCATTTTGTCACAACTGCTTAATATTGTATATGAAACACTCATGTCTTAATTCATACTAAAGAACCGGGCATGTGAGAATTCTATATATAGTGCAAAGCACTGGATTTCAATGGACAGTTATTAGCTGGCTGGGAACAAAAACCTGGATGGCTGAAGATCAGAGGACCACAGCTGTTAACCTCTAGTTTAGGTACATAGTGGCCAGAACAAGAGAAATCTTCAAAAATAAGTGGTTATATAAACCTAACAAAAGAAAACTTGTATCAGTGGAAAGATTTATTTTGCATATCCGCTTGTCAGAGATCATTCATTTGAAAGTTACTTTACAATAAATATTTGGTTTGCATTACTCATGACATTTGCAGCAAATACATTAAATTAAAGTAAAATAAAGGAGTTAGTGCAAATAATTAGTTTGAAGCTAAACCACAGATAAAGAATGCAGATTCCATATTTCTTTTAATATGTAGTTTGGTATCAAATTTTTATTTATGTGCTTTGTTTTATTGCCATGTGACCCCCTCTGCTCTTTTTATAACTGCTTTTGGTGGCTGAAATATGGCTCAGATTTTGCTTGCTTCACTTCTTGGATGAGACAGGACACTCCTATTATGCAAGGTTTGGTCTGAATGGTATTTATCCTTTTGAACAAAACTGACCATGGTCTCTTCCTGCATTTGAGTAGGATAAAACATCAGATAAGACAAGCCTGGCAACCCTGCATAGTAATGGGAAGTTGAGAAGACCACTAGGGCTTTTGACATTATATGGGCATAACTTAGCTGTGTCCATCCTGTATTGCACAGTAGTGTTCTCCATGTCAGTTTGTAGTGCTGCCTCACCCCATACACACAGGCATATTGGTTCTCTGTATCAACTGGTAATTAACAAGTTCCTCTTATAGTGTATCTCAGGTGGAGAGAGATTGAACATGTGCTGTACCTGCTGACTAAATGCACTTTTCCATTATATATCAGTTCACAAATGCTGCCATCTTTAACATTCAAAGATAGCTTCTCACATGTGTACTTGGCTGCACAAAAAGCTTCTGTTTTGCTAGAGGACTAATATCCCCTTGCTCTAATTTCTGAACTTGAAATTAGAGGAAGGTTTCTAACCATTAGAGGAGTGAAGTTCTGGAACAGCTTTTCAAGGGGTATAGTGAGGGCAAGAGACATCTGGCTTCAAGACTAAGCTTGATTAGTTTATGGAGGGGATGGTATGGTTAGATAGCCTAATTTTGGCAATTAATTGATCTTTGATTATTAGCAGGTAAATATGCCCAGGGGTCTGATGGGATGTTAGAGGGGGGTGGGATCTGAGTTACTACAGAGAATTCTTTCCTGGGTGCTGGCTGGTGAGTCTTGCTCTTGTGCTCAGGGTTTAATTGATCACCATATTTGGGGTTGGGAAGGAATTTTCCTCCAGGGCAAATTGGCAGAGGCATGGGGCACAAGTCACTTGCTGGAGGATTCTCTGCATCTTGAGGTCTTTAAACCATGATTTGAGGACTTCAGTGGCTCAGACATAGGTTAGGGGTTTGTTACAGGAGTGTGTGGGTGAGATTCTGTGGCCTGTATTGTGCAGGAGGTCAGACTTGATGATCATAATGGTCCCTTCTGACCTTTAAAGTCTGAGTCAAGTTGTTTTGTAACCAACCCTACAGACAAACATATCTGGAAATAGATTGTCAGAGTTTGCTAATTCTGACAATCTGTGAGGCAGCATTTTTGACCACTTGCACTTGAGTAAGTTTTCCAAGCAGTTCTCAGCAAAGTAGAAAGCACAGCTATGTAAATAAGGATTTTCCCTCTGCAGAAGCTTGTTAGTGGTGCTAGACGCTGGGAGGACAGCCTGGTGGAATAATAGATAAACTTCTGTTATAGGATCCCTGAAAGCAGAACTTAATCTCCTGACCCTTGCTATAAATTAACAGACAAAGCAGCTGTTGAGATCTGCATACTACAGCAACAGTCTGTTAATAGCTACTTCCAGGCTAAACCATCTAGTATGAAGATGCTTTAGAACCTGTGTGTTGAACATCACAGAAACCACAGAATTCCTCCAAGAATGACTTTGTTTTGTGCTTTTGTCAAAGTAATAGTAGCAATCAATACATACCTCTTCAATGTCCAATACTGACTTCCAGTACTTTAGAAAACTCCATCCACAATATTGTGGTGCTTATGTGGCATAGGCAGCTCATAAAATACACACATGCGTTCTTACTTTGAACCAATGTCTTAACTGAATTAATTTTTACTCATGTTTACACTGGTACTGTCTGCATGATCCTGTTGGACAATCTGGAGATCTCTTTAAACAGAGGCTCAGGTGATTTGCACTCACAAGAGGAATATAGTGCTATGCTACAGAGTTGTAACTTTCACTTTTGCATATGCCACCAGGAGAGGAGGGGAATCATTTTTTATATAAAAAGGTACTGGGACAATGAAGGGTCATGAATTTGTCCAGAATGGTTTAAATTTTGAACTGTATTTTGCAGAACCCACAAACTTTCAATCAAGGCCTCCTTTTTTTTTTTTGTTGTTGTTGTTTGGGCAAGCTCATGTTTGACTGTCAAGTTGTAAGCCGGTGCATTCGGGCCCCGTCCCCTCAGGTGCGACGGGGAGCCAGGGCACCTCCTTCCCGGCGGCCAGACGGCTCACGCTCCGCTCCCGTACTCGAGGGCTGAGTAAACAAAAGTCTATAGGCCCTGGCCCTTACACAGGGCAGGCCGCAAACAGTCTAGGCTCAGCTTGAGGCTGAGCAAACAAAGTCTATGGCCCCAAGCCCTCAGGCAGGGCAGGGCAGCAAACAGTTCAGGGGGCTCTGACCCTTTGGAGCAGGGCAGAGCAACAAACAGTTCGGGGGGGGCGGCTCTGACCCTTTGGAGCAGGGCAGAGCAGCAAACAAACAAACTGTAGCTCTGGGTGAAGGGGGATACTGCCACCCGGTTATGGGTGGCAGGGGGAACGCAGGCCCACCCACTCCTCTGCATTCCTGCCCGGGGCCCTAGTAGTGGCTGTCGCCGCTAAGGCGGTCAGTGGGGATCCGCACCGAAACACATTGACTGGGTGATCAGTAGGGATCATGGCTGATACAGACAACCATAGGCTCGGGGCCCTCTGTGGCCTGACTGTGGTCAGCCGCCCCCGGGCTACTTCCAAGCCCCCCTTCTCCCGGTACCTGTCCTTCCTCGGCGTACGTCGGCGGGTCCCAGACCATGGGTTCCTCGGAAACCTGGGAGGCAGTAGGGTCCGGTGGCTCCTCCTGATAGCCTGCACAGGGTCGTTGCGGCTGGGGGTCCTCAGGGTACCTGGCGCAGGGCAGGTCGGGCCAAAGCTCCTCAGGATAGTGGGCCCAGGGCAGCTCCGACCAGCGCTCCTCTGGGTAGTGGGCCTGAGGTAGGCTGGGCCAAGCGGGAGCTCAGGCCTCCACTTCCGTCCTCCTCAGCAGCCAGCACTGAACTGAGCTCTGAGGCCTGGCTCTTATACTTCCTGTCCCGCCCCTTGACTTCCGGGGGGCGGGAACAGGCAGTAGTGGCTCCGCCCACGGGGGTGCCTGCTCTGGCTCGTTCCCCTCAGGTGCGACGGGGAGCCAGGGCGCCTCCTTACACAAGTATTCACACATACAAACCCTGTGTAGCTGCCTCTTCTGTGTGTGTGCACAAACATGTATGTATATAATGTGGGCCTGCAATCTCTCTGGTTACCACAGTACACAAGCTTGGAAAGTGGCTTTCCAAACTCTAAGCCCTGTGCCTGAGACCTTGGATGTATTTTTGTCTCTTGCAGTGCCTGAGAAGATATTTTAAATCTTATATTGTATGTGTGTGTATATATATATATATATATATACACACACACACACACACACCCCACGACCCAATATAACAAGAATTTGGATATGGGGTAAAGCAGTGCTCCAGAGGAGTGGGGCTGTGCACTCTGGCAGATCAAAGCAGTTCCATATAACACGGTTTCACCTATAATGTGGTAAGATTTTTTTGGCTCCCAAGGACAGTGTTATATCAGGGGTAGAGGTGCATATACACACAAAATGAGTGAGAGAAGTTTAGGAATGTATGTGAGAAATAGAATGCTAATGCATGAGTCTGACACCCAATGAGTGACACTTGACCTATCCAGGAATGCAGACATGTCAGTATAGCCAGAAACACAGTGGCCTATCCCTCCCACCATCATGTGCATGCAAGGTCATACTGCACAGGGAGCACCATTCTGAAGATGTACTGCTCCACCCCTGCCAATGTGTCCCTGCACACATGGTGTGTAGAGCAGTGCGCTATCCATTATGATGTCCCTCATCTGAAACTAAATCAAACCACATTCAGTTTTGTCTCAGTACTGGATAGAGAGCAAACATACAAAAGCAGGACTGTCTGGTTTACAAGTGGGCAAATGGCCTACCTACGCCAGTCTGTCCCCACACCTCTCCAGGTGAGCTCCTCTCTGTCTGGCTTGTAGCCCATGTGGTGGCAGCGCAGACCTGGGGGAGTTGAAGTGATGACCACAAAGCAAGTTCATGGTGGTGGCCAGGACAGGGGCCAGGCACGGAGCAGCAGGTGAGGGTGGGGCGAGAACTTGGAGGTGGATGGTTGCTGCACTTGTGGCTGAAGTCGTGTGCTCATGGTGCCACCACAAGCCGCTCAGCACCTGAGACATGGACACCATCTTACCCATGTCAAAGACAGGGAGTGGCTTGGGAAGGGGTGGAGCACTTCCTCAGCAGCCCAGCTGCTGCTGGGGGCCACTTCCTGCTTCTCAGAGTCTAGGCTACTGGCTGTCCCCTCCCCCGGCAGGCCCACCATCCTCATCCCCCTTCACCACCAATCTGGGGTAGCTGCTTTATGTGTTGCTAGAACAGCCTCTGGCTATTTATCGTCCATATAAAAACCTAAAAGGCTTTAATGAAAGTTGATTTGAATTTATTATTTGAACTGATCCCAAAGCTTCATGCCTCCGTGAGAAAGATCTGATATTGTTTTAAAAATGCTTACATTCCCAGGCCAAACATTCTAGTCTCTAAGCATATGCTGCCATGCTTTTAAAATAAGCCAACATATACCTTACTTTCATATGCTAACTGTAACTGTGTGGTATCCACTTCTTATTAGCCCCTCCTTCTGGTTAGGTGTGTCTGCACTTCTCAGTTTATGGTGAGCCCTTCTGGCAGTTTCTCTGGTGGTTTCTAGAGATTCAGCCCTCCAGCTGAGTCACTCATGATCTGTTCAGAATACCACTTCAACAGACTCATTCCAGGGTTATTAGTCCACCAGCTGGGCCACTTAACAGTTCAGATCCCCTTCTGGGGGTTTATCACTGTCTAATTATAGGGTCACTTCCCTAGTAGCCTATGGGAGGAGTGGTGGGGGACAGCACAGACCCATCCATTACTCTGGGCCCCAGTTCAGGGACCCTAAAAATATCAGTCATGCACTGCCATATCTCTTTAACTAAACTACATTCAGTTCCCTGAGCCACTTCCCCACAGTCTCAACCTTCACTCAGTGATTCACCCTTAGCTCAGGGCCATTCTGTGTTCAGGCCAAGCAGCCAGACAGGAGTTTTCTTGCTCCCCCAAGCCATGTTTCCACTGAGCTGCAGTTCCCTTTTCCTAGCAACGAGCACTATCTATGCTCCTGTGACCCCAGCAAAGAACAGACTCTTGGCTACATTGCAGCTCCTTTATACTAGCCTGCAACCCTGATTGGCTTGCACCTTGCAGCGTCCCCCTGATTGGCTGCTTTCCTGCACAGTCTCTCTCTCTAGGCTGTTTGGAAGATTAAGCTTCTTTCCTGGGACACAGGTGTGACAGGACCCTGAGACCTTCAGCAGGGGGCCTCAGGCCCTAGTCCACTCTTTCACATTTACTCAAACTGTGCAGCAGCAGTCAGCATATCCCTTGGCCCGCACCGCTTCCCGCAACCCCCATTGGCCTGGAGCAGCAAACTGCAGCCAGTGGGAGCCATGATCGGCCGAACCTGGGGATGCAGCAGGTAAACAAACCAGCTCGGCCTGCCAGGGGGCTTACCCTGGCAGCCCACGTGCCAAAGGTTGCCAATATCTGGTGTAGACTCTGATACATGAATTACCTGTTCAGACAACTGGGCATTAACGTTCTGATTCTATAGTAGTATTCCGTATTGTCTTTGTAAGGTGCTGTTTCCAAAGTAGACGTTTTTCTGGGTCTCATAATTAGCAAGTGAGATGCTGGATATTTTGCAACTACTGTTTGTGTGAATGCAGCTCTGGGGGTGCATGTGGGGCACTTTCATTTGTTTAAGACATGTTACAGAGCCAGTTTTAAAAAGAGATTATCAAAAGGTATTTTGGCTAAAAGCATAGCCCCCTGTGTATGTTGTGAAAATCAAATCTTATGAGAATGATACTTCATGAAATGGTCATAGTCTTTGCGTGTGCAGGAATTTGCCTTAAATTTGAGTGACACCTAGTGGTTGATTCATTCAGTAATACTAAAGCAATGAGTGCCTATGTCAGTTCTTTATATGGTCAGTCTTATGCTTAGGCAATTAAATCTTAGGACACAGCCACACTATAGAGTTTACAGCGGTGCAGATGCACTGATGTAGCTGTGCCGCTTTAAGTTCTCTAATGTAGCTGTTCTAAGCCAACAATTTAGTTACATTCTTTAGTGACATAAATTATGCCGACATAAAGTGTAGTGTAGACATAGCCTTAGTAACTCATAAGGAGAGTTATGTATCAGAAGGGCTGTCAGTAAATCACAGTTAACTCATACGATTAACTCAAAATTAATTATGATTAAAATTAATTGTGATTAATTGCTGTTTTAATCACACTGTTAAACAATAGAATACCAATTGAAATGTATTAAATATTTTTGGATGTTTTTCTATACTTTTAAATATATTGATTTACATTACAGCCCAGAATACAAAGTTGTTCAGTTTAGTTTATTATTATTAGTTTTATTATAAATATTTGCACTGTAAAAATGACAAAAGAAATCATTTTTCAGTTCACCTCATACAAATACTGTAGTGCAATCTCTTATCGTGAAAGTGCAACTTACAAATGTAGATTTCTTTGTTGCATAACTGCACTCAAAAACAAAACAATGTAAAACTTTAGAGCCTACAAGTCCACTCAGTCCTACTTCTTGTTCAGCCAATTGCTAAGACAAACAAGTTGTTTACATTTATGGGGCATAATGCTGCCCACTTCTTATGTACAATGTCACCTGAAAATAAGAACAGGTGTTCATATGGCACTTTTGTAGCCAGCATTGCAAGGTATTTACATGCCAGATATGTTAAACATTCATCTGCCCCTTCATGCTTCAACCACCATTCCAGAAGACATGCTTTCATGCTGATGATGCTTGTTTAAAAAAATGTGTTAATTAAATTTGTGACTGAACTCCTTGGGGGAGAATTGTATGACTCCTGCTCTGTTTTACCTACATTCTGCCATATATTTCATGTTATAGCAGTCTCAGATGATGACCCAGCACATGTTGTTTGTTTTAAGAACACTTTCACTTCAGATTTGACAAAGTGCAAAGACAGTTCCAATGTGAGATTTCTAAAGATAGCTACAGCACTCGACCCAAGATTTAAGAATCTGAAGTGCTTTCCAAAATCTGAGAGGGACGAGGTGTGGACCATGTTTTCAGAAGTTTTAAAAGAGCAACACTCTGATGCAGAAACTACAGAACCCAAACCACCACCACCCAAAAAAAAAAAATCAACCTTCTGCTGGTGGCATCTGACTCAGATGATGAAAACAAATATGCATCGCTCCGCACTGCTTTCGATCATTATCAAGCGGAATGCATCATCAGCATGGGTGCATGTCCTCTGGAATGGGGGTTGAAGCATGAAGGGCCATAGGAATCTTTAGAGCATCTGGCATGTAAGTATCTTGCGATGATAGCTACAACTGTGCCATGCAAACACCTGTTTCACCCTGTGTTTGGTCACAGGCTTTAAAGTATAATATTAAGTATCCATATTTTCTCATATAGTGTTAAGACATACATTTCACAATATTAATCACCAGTGTATCGTTAGCTTTCAGAAAAGACCTTACTTGATATACTTTTATAATACGGCAATATGGTATACAGTCAGTTGATTCAATTACCTATCATTTGAGGTTCAGAGCCCTTGCCTTTATAGCCCAGATAAAGTTTCTCTCTCCTGCTGGGGTATAGATGCAATGCTGTCTTCTCCCCCACTTGGTGGCTTTGTTTACCTTGATTGTCTCTGCCTGATGGACAGTCCGGACAGACAAACAAATACACATTCCTTTGTCCAGGGCAGACTGGTCTTATTTGGGATTGCTTGTCAAAACACTTTAAGAACATAATTCTAGCACATATTCATAACTTTGTACACACCCTATGCATACATTGTGCGTCAATGTTAATGATCAGTGAGTTATTAGTTTTCCAATGATATCTTACATGCCACCTTTTAGATACAGATTATGACAACAGTGAATTAGATGTTATGAGTATTTCAGGCCTGACAAGACCTGCTGACACAAAGTAGTGAATCACAGATGGGCTTCTGTGTCACAGCTTCCCAGGGAAGTTGTGGAATCCTGTAATTGGAGGTTTTTTAAGAACAGTTTAAACACCTGTGAGGGATGGTCTAGGTGTACTTGGTCCTGTGTCAGTCTGGGGGTCTGGATTAGATCACTTCTTGAGGTCCCTTCCAGTCCTACATTTCTCTGATTCCATGTTTTTCATTTGTACTTTTAGTTATTCTTGTTGGTTGTATAACCAAATCAACGTGTTTTAATGGTTATTTACAACAAAATCAACATGTGTTTATGGTTATTTACAACCAAATATAGAATTTACACTAGCTTGATAGTTCTTGCTAGCCACAAGGATAAACCATAAACATTTATTATATCACTTAATATACATTTATTCTGCTTAATTTCTACATTTATTCTGCTTAATTCCATTTTGTTGGAAAAGGATGACTTTAGGAAACTAATTATGCAATAAATACTCATGATTTATGTCAATCTGCATTTGGATGAAATTTGGCATTCAGTTAAATGGACAAAAGCAGCATTTAATTTCTTTTATTAAATCAAATGGCCCTAATTGTGTTGGATAAATGAGAAAAAAAATCAAAGTAGTATTAATTGTATTAACAAAGCAGTTCAATTCATTGATTTGTTTCTGACCATCATATTCTTCAAATATTAAACACCTCCCTCTTTGCTTTTGTGCACAGACCGGAAGATAATGAGCTTTCCAACTTTTTCAACTCCTAACTGGGCTCTCAACTTTAAATGAACTAGTCCACATGAAGAAAATATTCTCTCTGCGTCTGCAGAGAGGCTACTGCCATCAAAAGCTGGTTTAGCACTTCAGTAAACTCTTGTTCCGGTTGCTTAGCCACCAACTTTCACCAATTTAGTGGCTTGACTTCCTTTAAAGATCAGCAAAAATCATGTAAAGCTTGAATAGTTTGCTTTCAGCCCTGAAAATGATTATGGTTGGCCTGATTGGCTGATTACTAGATGCCGTAATGGACTTGCATCCCATTTTTCAACTGGCGTCTTGTGTTCAGTCATGACATATATTCTCCCTCTTAATCCATCGTCTCTGGGCCTACCAATAAATTCAAGACAGTATGGGAGAACACTCCTTTATTCAACAAATAATCTACCAACCAAGAAACGAAATCTTATCACCAAAGGTTCTAGTACCTGCCTCTGGAGTTGAGATTCTCCTCTAAACAGTCTCTGAATCTTCCTTTAAAGCAAGAAACTCTCAGCTTCCTCCCCAGAGTTGGAATACAGCAATCTTTCCATTATCCTTCCTCCGAGCTGGGACACAGTTATCAACAGTTTTCTGTTTTTACAGAGCTCCCCTCAGTTCTACCTGAAGCTGGGCCTAACAGTAAGCAAATTAGGACTCAGTCAGAGACTCTTGAGGGAGAGAAACAACTGGGAAGGAAGGTATCCCAGAGGAAGGAGATCACTCCTTCCCCATGCGGTACCCATTACCCCCACACTGCACCCCGTTCCCATGCAGTACCCCCACACTGCACTCCTTCCCCATCCACTGTAGATTGATCATAATAAGTTTAAGCCTTAATGTGAGTTGCTTATTTATCATTTGAATAAAAAATCTGTTTATTTCTTAAATAATTGATCCCTATCCACCCTGCTGTGCAGGACCATTGGAGACTGTTGGCATGGTATGATGTCTTATGGAAAACTGAGGATGTATTCTCCTAATACTGCTGAGAAACTACTCTGCAGTGGTTGGTGGAAGCAGAGTGTAGTCTATGAACTAACCACTTCATCTACTGCAGACAGGTAGCTATTTATACAGCTGCCTGCAACAGCCACTCCATTTTACTGAACTACGTCGCCCTCTCTGCACACTAGCACTTAGAACAACAGTGATCCTGATCAGTGTCTCTGGATGTTACTGCAATGGGTCAGTGCGCACTGTACCTTTGTGCTCTGCAGCCCCATTTGTAACCAGTTATGGAGCAGTGGAAACAAGTGCAGATTCATTGTTGGATTTGGGGACCAATCACAGCTTGATTTTTGGTTCAAGTACACAGAGTTCCCTTTTAATTACTCATGTGGGATTTTTCCAGGTGGACATCAGCAATCTATTTGGCATATACAGGGCTAGTTTTAGGAGCGGGAAAACAGAGTAGTCACCCTGGGCACTCCACACTGCTGTGTTGTGCATTTTTTCCCCCCCCTTGCTCCACTGATTGGCTGGCCTTTTGCTGTGGTAACGGGCAAGGGGGGAAGAGGGGTTGGCTCAGCCACTCTAGGTGAAGGGGAGGGGGGCCTGAAACCATTTTCCACTTTGATTGGCAAAGCACCTGGGCTTGCCCTGTGCATGTAGTGATGTCACCCAGCTAAGGCAGCAGCCATCCTCCAGGTCCTCCACCTGATATCTTTGAGAGCCTGTATTGCCTTGTATCTGGCCACAAATGAAATTTGCCACTTGTAATTTAGGCTGGTGTAGTTGTATCATGTTTGTTGTAAGCAGGATGCACATCCAGCAAGTGTGGGCTTCTGAAGCCAGATCTATAGTGTTAGTCTGTATGCTGCAGCTGAGACGATGCGGTCCTGGCGGGACCCAACTGAGAGTGCCGAATCAGGACCAATTGCTCAAACAGGGCAGTCACAGCCCAAGGCTGGGGTTTTTCCACCTCTAAGGCAAACCAAACCAGCCAGACAAAAATGACTTCGGGTTCACCCCACTGGTAACCACAAGTCACACAAGCAATTTTCCTTAACGACCCAGTCTCCCAGTATCACACCAGTCGTCCACCACGTCCTGGGGGATGAATGGTTATAAAAACCCAACCCAGTAAAGAAAACAGGGTTCTCTCGATCCCAAAGCGACCAGCCTAGCCCGTCAATGTACCATCAGATCTTACTACAAATCAGCTGTTTGCCAATTCCTTTAAGATCTAAATCTAAAGGTCTATTCTAAAAGGAAAAGATAGAGATGAGAGCTAGAATTGGTTAAATGGAATCAATTACTACAGTAAATGGCAAAGTTCTTAAGTTTAGGCTTATAGCATGAGTGGGAGTAAACTTCGCAGGTTCAAATCAAGGTCTCTGGAGTACATCCCCGCTGGGATGGTCATCAGTCCCTTGTGTAGAGTTTCAGCCTTGTAGCAAAGTCCTTCCAGAGGTTAAAGAAGCAGGCTGAAGACAAAATGGAGATGAGGCCTTCTGCCTTATATAGGCTTTTCAGGTTGTAAGGACACTTCTTTGTTCTTACTGTGGAAAGTTACAGCAAAATGGAGTCTGCAGTCACCATGGGGCCAGTTTCCTGCACACCCTGCTGAGTCACAAGACGTACCACTCCTTACTTCAACGGGTGCATTTGTGTAATTGATGGTCCTCACATGGCCATCAAGCAGGCTAGGTCTGAGTGACACCAACTGTCGGGATTCTTTCCAGTAACCCAGCACAAGTTGAATACAGACAGTATACAGCCAATATTCATACTTCAACTACAAAAATGGATTACAGGACTACAGGCAAGCCATAATCGTAACCAGTAACCCGTAACCTGGTCTTAGACACCTTATATGACCCCCTTTACATAAGATCTGGTGCCACTACAGGACCTTGGTTGCAACCCATGTTCTATATGGTCCCAGTTTATATCAATAACGTCACAGCAGCATAGAGATAAAATGTATTTTCTTGTAAGTGCTGCTCCAGGAGAGTGTCTGTGATGCTTACTGGCTACTCTGTTGTGCACCAAGACTCTTCTTTATCACTACAGAGTGAGATGTGTCTTGGCCTGTTGCCATTGCGGCTGCTATTTAGTTTGCCCACTGGATCTAATTAGCATGACTGCACTCAGGCCTACCTCCATCCTACCCAGTTTTCCCACTCCACAGACTCTTTGTGCACTGGCAATGCCACACGTGATCCCTTTTGGGCTCCTCTGTGTGGCACTTACACCTCTTTAAGCCCACGTAGGTTGCACAGGCAAACCAAAATTCATCAGCTATGAATTGTTAATTAGCAAGTCAATGTCAGGCAGGGCTTTTATTGCCTAACATTGCTTCCTCTGTAAGGAACCTCTGTTTTGTAACAAATTGTTCTGAGCACTTGCTCTCTCTCTATTGTGTGCCATTTGGTGTGTCCTTCACATAACCTATTTCCTTAAACTTAAAAATCCACCATCTATCAAGTGAGATTCTTTTCCTCGACCTTGGTTGTTTCTAAGAAAAGTTGTTTCTTATCCAGTTTGTATTTCACAAATGGACCCTTTGTAGAAATTTTTAGAGCGCCTTCTGTTACTTTTAGGATTATACAACAGGAGGAAGTACATTTCTTTTTATATTGAAAATACCCTGCGATTTTCACAAATTACAGAATAGTGAACAACTTTCATGTCCTCATTAGATATGTTCAGAACTGTTTCAGGATGTTTTAATGGGAAAAAGATCGGATAGGTGCCTTCTAATAACCTCTGTATCTCTTTTTATCTTTATACCTTTACAAGATGATTATATAAGTGAACCTTTAATACCTGAGGTGTTGAAAATCCAACTGCAGGGCTAGTTACAACAATTATTTCTTTGCTTTCTTAAGGCAGTGAAAAAAGATTTGGTGAGGCTGTTAAAATAAAAACATCAGTAGGTTTAGTTAATTAATTTAGGTACTTTTACCCTTTATACTCATTTTATATTTTCAAAGCAAATGTACATCATGGAGGCTTTTAACAAATTTACTGTAGTAATTAGATTACTAGCTTCTCAGGCTATTATACCGTAAAATGAAAGGGAACTTTGCTGGCCTACTTTTTCTATTGCATTGCTTTTCCTTACAAGGCTGTATGCTGATGTCTGTTTTTTCTCTTTACAACAGTAATAATGTAACAGGAAAAGGTAAAAAGGAAACAACGCAGTTGTGGAAGAAGGATGGTCTAGTGTTTCAGAACTAAATCTTGAAGTCTGAGTTCTTTTCCAACCTCTACTACAGCGTTACTTTGAAATTTGGGGCAAGTCACACATTGTCTAGATGTTCCTATCTTTATGGTGGGTATAACATATCTACACCACATAGATGTTGTGAACTTTAATTCACCTACATATTGGTGAAGAAATTTGAAGTGCTAGGATGGAATGTCATATTGCTACACAAGTGAATAAAGGATCAAGTTTGCCCAGGGTCGAGATATCTCTGAATGATAGTTTTACCCTAACTGTGCTCTAACTGGAGCGTTGAGATGTGCATAGGAGTAATTTATCTTGCTGTTGCAATCACTATCATGTGTCAAAATGGGATTCAAGTCTTTTTCTGGCCAAAAAATATCTTCCAGTGAAGCAGTACATGTGTCTAATTGCCTTCTGGGCAAGTTGTACAGCTTCTTAAACTGAAGTTGCCAAGAGACTGAAGGAAACCTAAGTGGAAGATAACCGCCTTCTTACTACTTCTACAGGTCTCTTTGAACTTGTAATAGCTTCAGATGTCATCAATTTATCAATGATATTCCCTTTTTTGTGGGTGGGGATTCTTTCCATTTCAGAGAGATGTCACTTATTTTCCTTCCCGTGCTTGTGAAAATTAATATTTTAAAAGGAAAAAATACCTACTAATCACAACAAAGTCACTCTGATTGCAGGAACTGGCATATAAACTATGGCTGCCTGTAAACTTTCTTTGATCAAGTCTTATCCTCTATGGAATTGAAACGCATGGGGTTAAATTTTATTGTGGCATCTTTGTATTGTATTTTACCTTCATTCAGTGGAATGTTTTCCTCTTTTGCACTTTGCAGTACATTTAGGATGACCCGACAGAAAAGTGTGAAAAATCGGGACAGAAGGTGGGGGGTAATAGGAGTCTATAGAAGAAGAAAAACCCAAAATTGGAACTCTCTATAAAATTGGAACATCCGCTCACCCTAAGCATGTTTCTGACTACTATCGTGCTTTGCTTCATCAGCTGCATCATAAATTAATACCCAGTGAATGTCACCAAATATCTTATTTGATTTCTGGAATATTTCACTGGCAAATTTAATCCCAAATGGTAATTTATAAAATCAATAGCATATCCACAGTGTATTGAACATACATAACAGGGAAGACTCAGCATTCAGTTTCACGAGTCAGCAATATTTTGGTTTTTTCCCTGCATGCAGAATATCAGGCTTGACTGAACATAAGCTTAATTCTTATGAGCCACAATCCCTTTTATTCCCCATTCACACACTTTGTTCACTGTTCTTATTTGTTCTCATTCAGTCCAACCGTGAGCCAATCACTCCCTTCTTCTGAGTCTCAAGTCACAGCATTGCCTCTCCCTTATCATGTGTATTTTATTTTTTTAGCTCCTTTTCTTCCCTCTTGTATATTCTGCCAAAATTATTGCCACTGTCTCCCCTACCACCACACACACACACCCAAAGTCACATGCCCCTACATCTCTGTGCATCCCTGATTTTGCTACCTCTGTTCCTTCTACTCTTCTGTATGCAGGCAGACCTGTCTGGAGGATCAGTTAGAGCACTGATCTTTCACCAGGCCCAGCAAGGGGATGCTGAGCAGGGATCTTTGTGGACTACTAGGAGCAGTGGCAGTCATGAGGCATGGGAGAGAAGCAGCCTTTGAACCTATTCTCCCCATTGGCAACTCCTACACACCCCAGCCAGGAGACAATAATTGTAAGCACAGAAGGAGGGAACCCCTGTCCCCTGGTAGGACAGCCTCAGAGCTTCCTTGCCCAGTCAGAGTCAATTAATGGAGTGACCCTGAGCCCTTTCCATTGAGCAACAAGCATTGTTCAGGATGCAGTGTTTGTCAACAGGGTTGTGACCACGTACCTTTGTAGCTTAGAGACAATTTCTTGCCTTCTCATGTGTTTCAAAAGCCTGGTATCCAACAACAGAATGTTTTTCTGGAGCGGGTGGATGCTGCCTTTGTATGGCATTATTTAACTTGCTGGAGTCTAAACGAACTCTTAAGACTTTTTTTTTCTCTCTTACAGCCAGATCACTGGCCCACTCAGTGGTAACATTTACTTTAATTCCTGCATCATTAATGGTTGTTGCTTTTCTTGTACATGCACAAGTCAGTACATTTGTATCTTCATAAATATAGTGTTCACTGCTGATTTTACACTTCGATGGTAGATGGGTATCCCTCAAACACTTAAAACATTGG
The DNA here is from genome assembly GCF_003597395.2 of Chelonoidis abingdonii. Classification (NCBI taxonomy): domain Eukaryota; kingdom Metazoa; phylum Chordata; order Testudines; family Testudinidae; genus Chelonoidis; species Chelonoidis abingdonii. Next base: position 31,090,904 of record NC_133769.1, read on the forward strand.
GAGTGTTTGTTGCTAATGAGGAAGGATTTCCAGCAAAAAGAACAAATGTTTATTGCCTGTCATACCCCACTAATAAAAGTCCAAAATAACCCCTGAAATGAGGAAAACAACACAAAGAAGGAAGAACAACCCCATACTATTTAAATACAGTTAATTTGAACAAGGTGGATGCTCAAGCTCAGGCTGAAGGCAATTGAGAAGGAACTGCGGGTGGTTTGCGCATGCAGCCCTATATAACATCAACGTGGAGCAAAGGGGTGTGTGGGGCACATGTGTGGCCTGAACAGGCACTGCTACTGAAAATCTCTGATCCAAGGCGAGTGGGGCACCCATAGGGACTCTACTTGAAGATGAATCAATGACTTAATCAAATCATGATCTTGAGGAAAGCAATAGAAATCTAACTTATGGAGTCCTATTAAATTTAAAAAATGAAATTGCTTCAGAGTTTTCATTGTTTTAGGAATACGGAAAAGTATGAGTATTTTAAATAGCTCTTTACATGCTGGTGATTATCATAACTGCTTCCTCATTGTTTTTTAACACTTTTTTTTTAGTATAAAGCATAGCTGTAGTTTATATTAATTAAAACTAATTCATGTTACAAGCTTAACATTTACTGTACAATACCAATCTTGTGCCTTCCTACACAAACTATCCAGAAATATATCATTGTGATGACATAATACTAGTTATCCTCTTCACCGTTCCATCTTTAAGTTCATTAAGAATATCTAACACAATTATTATCTGACTCTTTCAAAACCAGACTCCTCCTGTTTCTGCAAACTAACTTATACATTAACGTGAACATTGATTATATATCATTAGGAAATCAAACTGACATGGAATGCTTTTAGGACGAGTGGCCCACAGTTGTGTCAATTCTGCTGTCTTGATGTGTTTAAGATACATGATTTTCCAAACTTCCATTGTGGGCTTTCCTGTTTGTTGGTAGAGGAAGGAGCTGAAAATTTAAATATTTCACTTCATGAGCAGGTTTATGTTCTCAGTTATTCTCCAAGACTAGTAATGCTTTTGTTGTTTGTAATGTATGGTTGCCTTTGTCTCATGTTCATATGCCACACTTGTACTCCTTGCCACAGTCATATGCTGTATTAGAAGTGTAGCCTTTCCGTCAGGGTGCAAATGGCAGCTACATGCGTGAGACTCAAAATTTTTAGGGGTCCTATTTTGAAAATAAGTAAAACAACAAAGTCTCATGCCTCTGCCTAGAGTCTTACTTTATTTTTCCCAAAGCTAAAATTAACTCCTTAGTCACCCTTCACGAGCAGTTCTTCTCCACTTGCCAGTGGAATAAGGAACACAGGAATCTTATTGAAGAGAAAGGGAACGCAGTCACAACCCTCCCCCCACCAAACCTCCTCAGTATTTATATAAGAAACCCAAGTCAATATATCAGGAGTTTCTTCATCTCACTTCCCGCCAGTCTCAATAAATGTCCAGGGGAAGAAAGTCCCCAAACCCTAACCACCGTGGGCATTGACAACTGAGGTGAGATCATAGGATGGGCATTAGCCTCCTGCAAAACTAGGGACTGTATTAATAAAGAAAATGCTGAGTTTGGAGCTGTCATAAACAGATAGCTAAGGGTTAATGTTTCTTTTGCCTGTAAAGGGTTAACAAAGGGAACCACACACCTGACCAGAGAACCAATCAGGAAACCGGATTTTTCAAAGCTCAGGGAGGGAATTTTGGGGTGTGTGT
>NC_133769.1:31094993-31100546 GCF_003597395.2 Chelonoidis abingdonii
ATAAGTTTGGGGAGGTTCACAGTAAGCACCCAGATTTTGTACGCTAAGGTCCAGATTTGGGACAAAGTTTACCACAGGCCACCATATGCCTCCCTGACTGCTGACACTTCCTATTCCCATGTCTAAAATATGAAGTGCGAGAAGAAGAAAATTCCTTCAAATCATCAAGAATCACAAGACTTCTCATGAAAAAGGGATGAGGAAAAATGACTCTGAGAAAGGAGAGATACATGTGAGATGGCATTGGACTACATAACAACCTGTCCCCAAACCAGGAATGGATACAGCAGATAAAACCCCAAACAAAAGGTGTAACCATACCCTAGATACATCAGACCCATCCATGAAAGACAGTGGGGGGTGGGGGGGTGTCTGCCACTTTAACAACACTTTTAATAGCTGGTCATGCCAGTAAAGTCTCAGTGAACTGCATTTTCTGTTGCTCTAGTCTGAGGAGGCTCCATTGCTTTGCTGTGCTACTTGTTATAAATGGGCTTGTTCCCTGTTATCTGACCATTTGTGGACATGGGTCTTTGACTTCTAGACTGTAGGTGGCAGATGTTTCTCTTGTCTTATTATTTAACTTGTACTCCCCTGTCTGTCTCTATCTATCTCTTGTCTTATACTTAGATTGTAAGCTCCTTGGGGCAGGGACTTAGCACAATGGGGTCCTGGTCCATGACTGGTGCTCCTAGGAGCTATGGTAATACAAATAAGTAATCATAGAATCATAAAGAGTAGACTAGAAGGGACCTCAGTAAGTCATCTAGTCCAGTCCCCTGCACTAAAGGCAAAATTAGGTAAAAAAACTAGACCGTTTCTGAAAGGTGTTTGTCTAACCTGTTCTTAAAAACCTCCAATGATGGAGATTCCACAGCTTCCCTAGATAATTTGTTCCAGTGCTTAACGACCCTGACAGTTAAGAATTTTTTCCTAACATCCAACCTAAACTTCCTTTGCTGCAATTTAAGCCCATTGCTTCTTGTCCTAACTTCAGAGGTCAATGAGAACAATTTTTCACCCTCCTCCTTGTAACAACCTTTCATGTACTTGAAAACTGTTATCCTATCCCCTCCCTCAGTTTTCTCTTCTCCAAACTAAACAAACCCATTTTTTTCCCAATCTATCCCCATAGGTCATTTTTCTAGACCTTTAGTCATTTTTGTTGCTCTCCTCTGGACTTTCTCCAATTTGTCCAAATTTTTCCTGATATGTGACACCCAGAATGGGACACAATACTCCAGTTGAGGCCTTATCAGCAGGAGTAGAATGGAAGAATTACTTCTTGTGTCTTGCTTACAACACTCCTGCTAATACATCCCAGAATGATGTTTGCCTTTTTTTTTTTTGCAACAGCGTTACACTGTTGACTCATATTTAGCTTGTGATCCACTATGACCCCCAGATCCCTTTCTGCAGTGCCCCTTCCTAGGCAGTCATTTCCTATTTATTATGTGAGCAACTGATTGTGCCTTCGTAAGTGGAGTACTTTGTATTCATTCTTATTGAATTTCATCCTATTTACTTCAGACCATTATTCCAGTTTGTCCAGATCATTTTGAATTTTAATCCTATCCTCCAAAGCACTTCAAACCCCTCTCATAGCTTGGTATTGTCCACAAACTTTATAAGTGTACTCTGTATGTCACTATCTATATAATGTATGGTGATATTGAATGGAACGGGACCCAGCACAGATCCCTGCGGGACCCCACTTGATATGCCCTTCCAGCTTGACTGTGAACTGCTGATAACTATTCTCTGGGAACAGTTTTCCAACCAGTTATGCACCCACCTTATAATAGTTCCATAGGCTATATTTCCCTAGTGTGTTTATGAGAAGGTTGTGCAGGACAGCATAAAAATCCTTACTAAAGTAAAGATATACCACATCATCACTTCCTCGCTCTCCACAAGGCTTGTTACCCTGTCAAAGAAAGCTATTAGGTTGATTTGAAATGATTTATTCTTGACAAATCCATGTTGACTGCTATTTATAACCTTATTATCTTCTAATGTCTCTCTCTGGTGTCTCTATCCAATCTGCACTATGTGTAGCATTTGTCCTTTATCTTCCCAGTGTGTCCCTTTTGTACTGCAGTGCTTGGACACTGAGAGTTTGCGAATCTTGACAGGTTATCCAATTAAAGCTTTTTTTTTTTTAATACCTGCTTTTTTGACCTACTGTCCTGCAATGTTGATTGCATTATTGATTTATGATTAGATTCAGAGAAGGAAGTGTCTTGTATGAGGTAAGCCAATTTACATGGCCTCCATTACTGTGGAGAAACTTTATTGTATCTTTTCTGCTGCCCTTGCTGCTAAAAACTATTTTAAAAAAGTATTGCTTTAAATTCCTTTGGATTCCAATATAAAAACTTAAAATTGAAGTCATTACAAAGATCTACCAGCAATAGTATCTCATTTAGCTGATGAAAATCTAAGAGCTCTCTTATGTTAAATGCTACCCACCCCACTTATTACACAAAACATGTGAAATCCTGTTTTGAATTTGCTCAAAGTCTTTATTAGATAATGTTTTTTTTTCCAGGTGTTAATCTGTTTTGGAATGAGATGCAAAAAGTAGATGCCTCAAATAATCATTATGCATTTAAACTAGGATCGAGTTATGACTGTACATTAAAGAGTAAGCAAGGAAGGCTATGGTTTGTTTCAGTTTTCTTCAGTTCACCATTCTTTGTTCCTTTAATTTGTGAACAGGTGCTCATGTTCTCTGGAACCTTTATTAAAACGTCCATGTTTTCCCTGCCTAGACTTTTCAACACTTTAAACCTCCAAAAGTTGCCATATGTCTAAGAAAAAACCCACACAGCTTTCTGAAAGCTGGTATATTATAGCTGACAAATGTCACAGCTAAACAGTCATTTTCTTTTTATCGTCACAAAACCCCTTGCAACATATAGTTTATAATTCCTTTAGTCTACAGAAGTTAAAAAAAATTCCTCCATGCTAGCAATAAACTTAACAGTTGTTTCCTTTGAACCTGTCAAAATCTGACAAGTGACTAGCATAATGCAAATATTAAACAGTGGCCATGGCAGGATTTACCCAAAAAGGTACTGAGAATGCCTTCTGCAAGGTTTCAGATACTATTCATGTTAGGGCTAAACTTTATGTTGCCCTTCCTCAAGCTGTGGCTCAAGCCTTCTCCCCTGTCTCCATCCCAGCTGCTTGCTAACACCAAGATTTGAAGTAGCATTATCCCTCTCATGTGGTCAGATCCTGGGTTATTTTCTGGTCCCTGGCACCTCTGCCCAAGGTGATGCCCTATAGTGCCATGGACACAGGGAGTACTGTAGCTCATATACTACTAGCTGGCAAGAGTGTAAGGTCCAGTACATGAGGGGCAACAAAATAAACAAAACAAATCCCAGCAAAGCAATTACACACCCAAACCAACATTATAAGAAATGGAGGACTTTATTGGGAACAGGAAAACAGAATATGGAGAAGGAAAGGGTTACAGTTAACTAGTACAGTTCCCCACTTCTTATCAATCCCCAATCGTCCAACTCCAAGCTCTCTCCTTGGCACCTTCTTGAGGTGGATGGTAGGCTGAGGTTTCAAGTCTCAAGAAGCAGTATTGCAGCCCTATAGCATCGCTCAGCTTAAATAAAAGTCATCTTCATCTTTTTCACCCCCTCCTGACTCCAGTCGGCCTCACTGGTTCTCCTGGTCTAGAATCCTTCTTGCATCTCAGCTGGCTCTAAGTGGTCATTGCTGGGTCAGATCTCTCTCTTTCTCTCCCTTTGCTGGGAGCTGGTGACTGCATTTGCTGGAACAGCCTGATCCATGCAGCTTAACTCCTTGGGGAGAGTGGGAGTTTAACAGGGACTCCCTGAGCTGTGCTGTCTTTCCCAGTTTCCAAAACTAAAACTAAATTCTTTTCCCCTTTGTTTAGAGCAGTGGTGGGCAACCTGTGGCCCATGGGGCGCATGCAGCTCATCACGGTAATCTGATGGCAGGCCGTGAGACAGTTTGTTTACACTGACTGTCCGCCAGCACGGCCGCCCACAGCTCCCAGTGGCCATGGTTCACCGTTCCTGGCCAATGGGAGCTGCGGGAAGCGGTGGCCAGCATGTTCCCACGGCCTGCGTTTCTTCCCTCAGCTCCCATTGGCCAGGGACAGTGAACCGCAGCCACTGGGAGCTGCAGGTGGCCGTGCTTGCGGACGGTCAACGTAAACAAACGGTCTTGCAGCCCACCAATGGATTATCCTGACGGGCCGCAGGTTGCCCACAACTGGTTTAGAGTCAGACAGTCTGCTCACTGGGGGTTGTGCAGCCCTGGCTTGTCAATGATCCAGTGAAATGCTTGCCCCATGCAGAACCCTTCTTATGGGCCTCAACAGGAGTTTCTCATTGCTTCTGTCCCCCCCTCCCTAATGCCAAGTATGCTGGGAAATGGAGTCGGAGGGCTTTGATAGCCATTATGGTTGTAGTCCGTTTAGTAGGGCCGCTTAGAGGTTCAGTCTAGACCTGCAGCACCTGGCAAACTACAACTGGAGGTTAGAATTTCTAAAGCACTAAATGGCAATGGAGAAGTTTACTTGGGAAACCCATCTCAGACCCTGAGCCACATTGCCACAGTGAAAGTGTAACCCTTCTGCCAGGTCAAATTGATAGGAGCAAGGGCCGGGTTCAATACATAGGGGTGTCATAGTATTCTTTCCTCAATCTGAACCTTAGAGCCCAAACAGGAGGTACTAGCATGAAGTCCTCTAAGCTTAATTACCAGCTTAGGTCTGCCACCAATCAGATCTTTGAGTGTCTGATAAACTCTGGTCTCCCCAGAACCTTCCCTGGGGACCCCCAAGACCAAGACCCCCTGGATCTTAATACAAGGAAAGTAAACTCTTTCCCTCACTAGTGCCTCTCCTAGGCTTTCCCTCCCTGGGTTACCCTAGAAGATCACTGGGATTCAACTCCTTGAATCTTAAAACAGAAGCTTTCCACCTCACCTAGAGGCAATACAGATTCAAGGTTCGTGAATCTAAACAAAGGGATTCCCCCTTTCCCCCTCCCTTCTTTCTCCCCTGGTAAGTACAGACTCAATTCCCTTGAGCCTCCACTGGGGAAAAAAATCAAACAGGTCTTAAAAAGCAAAACTTTTAATAAAAAGAAAGAAAAAAAGTAAAAGTTATCTCTGTAATCTAGATGGTAAATATTACAGGGTCTTTTAGCTTAAAGACAATGGAGAAAAGCCTTCTCCAACAATTTAAAATACTTTCAGCCAAATACACATTAAAACTCTACCAGCCAGATACACAGTTGCAAATACAGAAACAATCAAAAGACTATAACCGCCTTTTTACTTAATACTTACTATTCTGAATATGTAAGAGACTGTAGCAGGGAGATTGGTAAGAAACTTGGTTGCACGTCTAGTCCCTTCCAGGACTCAGAGAGAACAAAGCAAAACCCAAAAACCACAAACAAAGGCTTCCCTCCACCAAGATTTGAAAGTATCTTGTTTCCTGATTGGTCCTCTGGTCAGGTGTTGCAGGTCACTGTTTGTTAACCCTTTACAGGT
>NC_133769.1:31104940-31220979 GCF_003597395.2 Chelonoidis abingdonii
GCTATCTGTTTTGATATCATCCCCCACAATCGCAGACAGTGGGGAACCTCACTGCGTTCAATTTTTTCCTAGAACTTTAGAATAAACAGATTAATCAACACATCTCCTTTAACATATACTACTAAGATATTAAACTAAAGACTTGGTGGTGGTTGTGGGGGGGGGCGGGTCCCAGGGTAGACTCTTAAAATCGAGTTCTGTTATAACTTCCTCCCCGCAAGGGATTTAGAGCGATAAAAAGCAACCATTGCTTGGGTTGAATTTGGGGTAATGAGGACACAATTGGGACAGTATTGGCCTCTGGGACTATTCCAGAGTGCTGCCATTGTGACGGCTCTGGGGCAGCGCTCTCAAATCAGATGCACTGGCCCAAGTAGCAGAAAAGCCTGGAACTTTTTAATTTCATTGGCCTGTTTGGCGAACATGACGAGCTGATCAGCACGAGTGACCATGCAGAGCCTCATCAGCACAGGTGACCCATGCAGTACCCAAATCGGTATTCCAGCATGGATCCAATTTGGTGGTACTGGAATCTGACTGGCTGTGTTAAGGATTTTGCGAGTGGAATCTCTGTTCCATTCTGTTATAGGCAAAATTTCCGTTTTTTTGAATAGCAAAACGAGGAGCGTAAATGCGATGTCGACATCTGTGCCGTTGAAGAAGTAAAGCTCAGCTGAGCTATGTCACCGCAGGTCAGAACCTATACTTTCGTGATGAGTTCGCATATTTTTTGTTGTTGTACTCTACCGTCTACCCCACCATGTGTTCGTGAGCGCTTTAGGTGGGTTCTTAAAGGGATGGATTTTTGATGGGATGAAGATTGGAGGAGGAGGGTATTGGGATAGTCACAGCAGGGCAAGCGAGGTTTCCTTTTTCATTACCGCGTGAGCCACATACTTTTTTAAGGTTGGGGCTCCCGGTACCATTAAGCCATTTTGAAGGCCCTCTTTTTGGAGCGCTGTGGTAAAGATGTTAAAAAGCAGTCATGTGTGTGTAGTGTGCGGTGATAGACTTGTAGCATTGCTGGCGCGCGTAGACGTGGAAAAGTTGTAATGTGTTCGGAATGGAGTGGAAATCTCCAGGGATATCTCATGCAAGCTCTCCTGGAGGTACTACTAAAAGCTTTTGCAGAAGCGTTTCTGGGGAGTGCACCTAATTTCCATCTCCATGGCTAGCCACAAAGCTAGTAGAAGTAGTCTGGGAATCACGACAGAACAAAGCATTGCCAGCGAATTGGGCCCCGCTTTGGTGGATTCCAGCCCACATCCCGTTCTTTATCTCTTTGTGTTAGCCTCAGGAGAATATAGTCATTCATTGGTTACCTGGTTGGAAAAGTAAATGTTGTTTAGGGACATTCAGGGAGGTGTTCTGTTCCTGCTGGACTGTTTGCTTTGCTGAAAGAAATCATCCTCGCTGTTAGCCATGCGGTAGATGGGGAGCCTGTTATGCCGAGCTGTTGGCGTTTGCTACAGGGATCTTCCCTGAACTAGGCATGCGGTGAGGGGGGTGGGGGGGGATGGGTGGTGAATGATTCATCCCAGAGATTGGGGGGGGGGGGCTGTAATTCACCCGGAAAACCGCAGGCCCTTCCTTTTAAAGGCCAACCCCAAAGGGCTTTGCTTGGTATGGGAAAGGAGGGGGCTGTTGTTGAAACCGTTTCGCCAACATGTTATGAATGTTGAAGAAGCCGAACCTTGTGCTTACCATGACTGCCCTGCAAGCTGAATTTCTGTGCCAGCTGAGGTGTGCTGATGTTTCACACCAACTGGCAGGCATCAATATTGAAGGCAAATGCAACCTTGTACCAAAGCACATGTCGCCTATGATAATGTGAATCACTTGGTCAGTGAGAATATTTTCCCTTGGTTCTTAAAGATGTATGACTATCTCCTTGACCATCAGAAGTGCAACTGTTTCACACTCCCCTATCCATCCTCCGTCCAGAGCTTAGCGCAGATTAGAAGGGAAAAAACACACTCTCAAGGACCCTGTCGGCAGAGCTAATGCAGTCCTACCACACTGGAAAAAGTCAGCAGAATGTGTGGAGGCAAAAACAATGGCCAGAGTCTAGGAAAGCATTAAATGAACGAATGAGAAAGGAGGAGCATGCTGAGAAGGAGGCAGGATGCAATGCTGAGGCTAATGAGAGCCAAACTGGACATGCTCAGGGTTCTGGCGAGCTGCAGGAAAGCAGCAGGAGTACAGACGATACTGCTTGCCCTCCTCCCCCAGCTTCATATCCTCCTCCACTCGATGCCAAGAACCGCACAGGTGGGGGGGGGGAGAGGAGGCTATGTTTTTTTTTTTTTTTTTCTTTTCTTTTTTTTTTTATTTTTTTCTTTTTTTTTATTTTTAGGGGCCACCCAGGCACTTCCACACCACAGGATTGCCCACGCAGCAGAAGGCTCTCATACATAGTTTTGAACTGTTAGTGTAGCCTTGTCCTTCCCTTCTCCCCTCATTCCACACCCCACCTTTGGTGGCTTCCCTCGCTCACCCACCCCCCTCCCGAGGCTACGCGTGGTTTCCCCCCTATTTGTGTTGCATTATAACGGATGCCACGATTTGAAACAATAATGACTTTTATTGCCTCTGAAGTGGTCGATCCCCGAAGTGGGGGAGGTTGGTCGGCTTACAGGAAGTAGAGTTCAACCAAGGGGGCAGGTTTTCCATCAAGGAAAAACAACAGAACTGTCACACAGTAGTGCCAGTCATGAAACTGGTTTTAAAGGCCTCCTCTGATGCGCAGCCACACCTAGCTGGCTCTTCTAGTCACCCTAGTGTCTGGCTGCCTCAAGAATTTGGCCTGCCAGCTTGATTTGCTCAACCTCCACTCCACATAAATGTTCTCCTACCCCCTCTTCACAGCATATTGTTGAGACCAGCAAGCAGCAATAACAATGGGAATATTGGTTTTGCTGAGGTCTATCTATCAGAACTGCCACCAGTGCACTTTAAAACGTCCAAATTCACATTCTACCCCATTCTGCACTTGCTCAGCCTTATAGTTGACTGCTCCTTACTACTGTCCCAGAGTGCCTGTGTATGGCTTCATGAACCATGGCATTAAGGCAGGCTGAGGCCCCAGGATAACTACAGACATTATCAACATCCCCCACAGTAATTCTGGTCGGAAGTAATTCCTTCCTGCAGCCTTTCAAACAGATCAAAGGTCCTGAGATGGAGCGATCATGCACCTTCGCGGCATCCCACGTTGATGTGGTCAACTGTCCTTGTGATCCACCATGCTACCAGCACCACTGAAAAGTAGCCCCTGCGGTTTATGGACTGGTGCAAATAGTCGATCCAAGATAGGATATGAGTTCCATTTATGCCCACCCACAGTAGGGAATCCTATTTGCCCAGCAAAGCCATCCACTATACCTGACATTCCCAGTCACTACCTTGGATAGGCAGCAGCTTCAGTGATTGTGTGGTGCTTGATCACCAGAAGCCCCCACAGTAGACTTTACCCCACTCCAAATGTTCCCGACTGACTGGTAGCAGTCTGGCCATTGCAAGCTTTCCAGAGGGCTATCGCCATTCACTTCTTCAACTGTGAGGGCTGCTTGTCTTAGATTCTTTTGCTTCAGGGCAGGGGAAAACAATCACTAAGTTCCATGAAAGTGCCCGTTACTCATGCAAATATTTCACGAGCCCACTAGGAATCATCCAGATGAACATTATGTTGGTCCATCAGTTTATGGCTTGTTTCTGGCCCAGAATCAGTGTTCTTGGCGAAGACCTGCCCCCATTACCACCACAATTTGTCCAAATGCTAGGGCCCATGCTTGAGGAGAGTCTGTGTTATTGTGTGCCAGTTGTCGCCTCGTCACTATTTGTGTGGGTGGTGATCGAGTGAGCTGGGCAATCTGTATCGTGCTCGTCACGCCAGCTGCTTTTGTGTGTTCAGAGTTGCCCTGCCACTGCGGACTAAGCCTACTTGAGTTCTGGCCCTAGGAAACAACAAGAGGACTAATAGTCAAAATCTCAAGATAAGAAGACACATAATGTTGCAGGTGCTGGGTGGTGTTGTAATCAATTTCCTAGGTGCTCCATGTCACATATGTCTCGCTAATATGAGTAGGGCACTTTCATGATAGCAGCAAGGGCTGGGTTCAATACATAGGGTCCCCTTCCCTACAACGTAATGCAAAACCAGCTCGAGCCCCCACCCAGTGACCTGGGAATTTCTTACACACACCCCTGGGTGCCTCGAAGAGGCAATACTTCCCCTCTCGCAAGCACAGAGTCTCGGTGTAGCAGAAAAGATTTAATTACATGAGATAAACAACAAGCATTAAATTGGGAAAACACCTCAACTAGAGTTCATAGACCAAACCGTGAGCAAAGACTCACCCCAGGAAATTGGGCCGTGTCCTTTTCTCTGGGCTCTTGAGTCCAGCAACCCCCAAATAACCCCAAGACTCCAAAGTCCAATACCCCAAATGTCCCTAGAGTCCAGCAACCCAAAGATCACCCACAGTCCCAAAGATCACCCATAGTTGGAGAGTCTATCTGCAGAGGTCCCCCCCGCCCAGCCTGAGTAGAAAGGGGCACCTTACGTGGTCCGGGGCCAACTGCCCTGCCTCTCCGTGGAGTTCTGCTTCCACCTTCTCCACGAATTGCTCAGCTCTAACAGCCACTCCACTCTGCTCCTCCAGCCGTCCTCACAAACTGCTCTACTCTGCTCCGCCAGCTGCTCTGCTCCACCAGCCGTCCCGTGATCCACTCCCTGCAAACTGCTCAGCTCTGCTTGCTCCATGGGCAGCTCCACCCGTCCCACAGCTGCTCTGCTCCACCAGCTGTCCCATGATCCGCTCCAGCTGTCCCCACAAACTGATCGACTCTGCTCACTCTGTGGCTCCACAACTGTTCCACTCCACTCTGCCAGCTGCTCTGCTCTGCAGTATAGCTTCAGGTTCCTCCACTAGTTAGCATAGTATTCAGTGCTCTTAGCTCAGCCATTCCAGCTCTTTAGTGATTTCAGCTCACAGTAGGGGAGCCCCAGTGCTAGTGCACCATTAGCCCAAAGTGAGTTCAGCTCAGTAAACTGTATCTAGATTCTTAAGGGAATCAAAAATCAACTCTAATATTCCACAGTGGAGAGTGAAGTTGGTGGAACTGGTGCTTCTGGCTTACACAAGGCACCTACACCACCAGGTACAACTACCTGTCCTCAGCCTCTCTCTCTCTCAATTCACTGGGTTTTGGAACCCATGTCCCTTGTCTAGGAAGTGCTATTTAGTTGATAGTGAAACCCTTTATCATAAAACAGTTTCATAGTTCCTCATTTACTTAATCAGGGTGACAACACTTTATTCCTCCTGCCCCAATAACAAAGAAATTGGGGATCCCACAGCTGTGAAAGTAATCATTTTAGGCTACCGTGGGCTATGCTAGGCAGAGTGGGTGTGCCTATGCAAACACGTTCAGCCTCTGAAATTCTTTTGCACGCTTGCCATAATTCACCATCAGATGTCAGGGTAGAGTTCATCCTGACTCTGCTTACAAGAGCATGAGAGCTAAAACTTATTTATTATCAATGGGGTCAAACAATTGGTAGGACATTCTCTGTGATAGGCCCTAGACTCTGAAGTCTGTTATCCCAACCTGTCTCGAACCCAGAGCTGTTTAACTTCCAGGCATGCTGTCAAGCTCATCATCTCTAAGGCAGTTAGGCAGGGGGTGGTTTGGGGGTTGAGAAAGCTTACTGTGGAGGGGATTTTGTTTCTCTTTTTCTGGTGGGTGTTTGGGAACTTAAATGAACAATCCATTATATAAATATTTGCATATTGGGGTTGTGGAATTTTAACCAGTGTAAAGGTGGGGAGGAAACAATGCAGATGAACACCTGTGTGTTTTAACTATATTACACCAGCAGACTCACAAAGCTAGATCCAGTTCCAGTTTCCCATGAGAACTGGGTACTCAGAATGCCCAGTCTTCTCCTCTGCAGGAGGATGCCTAAAGATCTTTAAGTATAGTACCATCCTCTCTGTTACTGCCCTTCTTAGCTCTCGCTGAGAGTTAAATGAGCCTATATTATAACAGAGCATCAAATTCCACCCAGTGGCAGCATGCATTGCTAAAAAGGGTACCAGTGGGTGAAACATTGTAGGTCTAATCTTAAGGTAGGAAGCAGCTTTCTAAGGCAGTCTGTCTGATGTCCTTCTCTTAAAGAAAAATACTAGATCGAAGAGGAGAATAAGTCCAGCTTCTTAAAGCACATTTCTCCCTGTGACAGTTCACTTTGTCACAAACTGTGGACAAAGTTATTTGAGAGGCCATCTTTCTCCTTGAGCCATATTGCCACTGTAGCAATTAAGTTAGAGCTTTCTTGTTATAAAATGAACAGCCAGACAGGGCCTCCCAGAGGACTCAGGGGGCCTGGGGTCTTTGGGGGCGGGGGGCCCCCGCTTCGGCAGTAATTTGGTGGTGGTGGGGTCCTTTCACTCCGGGACCCACAACTGAAGTGCCCTGAAGACCCACGGCGGGGCTTCCCGCCGACGAATTATCGCCAAAGCAGGATCCGCCGCCGAAGTGCAGCCAGCTCTTCGGTGGCGGGGGACTCCCACCGCAGGTCTTCGGGGCACTTCGGCAGTGGGTCCCAGAGCGAAAGGACCCCCCGCTGCTGAATTACTGCCAAAGACCTGGCTGCACTTCGGCGGTGGGTCCCGCTCCGGCGGTAATTCGGCAGCGGGGGGTCCTTCCGTCCTGCCGGAGCGGAAGGACCCCCCCCACTGCCGAAGACTGGGAGTGGAAGAAGCTCCGGGGGCCTGGGCCCCTCAAGAGTTTTCCAGGGCCCGGAGCAAGTGAAGGCCCCACTTGCCCCCCATCTCTGGGCAGCCTTGCAGCCAGATGTGCATTCTCTGTGTGGGTCCATATACTCTGAAATGTTTTCCCCACTGCCCCAAACCAGACCTCTTTACCTTTCAGACATGCTTTAAACCCTTTTTTGATACGTTTGGGAAGGAGGTGTGTGAACATCTATAGTCCTCCATCCACTGGTAGCAAAGGTATCCTCCCTTGTGTCTTACTAATTACCAGACACTTTCTTATGCACCCAAAAACTCTGATGCTGAAGTTTTATTTACTTAGGCCTTGGCTACACTTGGAGGTCTGCAGCGCTGGGAGTTACAGCTGTCTTCATACAGCTGTGTAGGGAAAAGCGCTGGAGTGTGGCCACACTGACAGCTACCAGCGCTGCAGTGTGGCCACATTTGCAGCATTTGCAGCGCTGTTGGGAGTGGTGCATTATGGGCAGCTATCCCACAGAGCACCTCGTCCCATTTTGGTGCCGTGGGTTGTGGGAAGGGGCGAAGGTGCAATGGAAGGGAAGAGAGAAAGAATTCCCGGGGTTTAAAGGAGCGGGCACCTGGGCCAGGTGCGATAGGTTTGACCTGCATGAGCAGAGTGGACTGAGCAGGCTTCTGGATACCTCCGATATCTGAGGCCAAAAACAGTGCTTTTGGTAGGCATGCTGGCCAGAGCAGCGCTGGCGATGCACCACGCTTCAGTCCGTTGATTCCCCAGGCAGGAGGGTACACGCCGCGCTGTATCAGGGAGCTACAGTGCTGTTCTGTGCCTTCAAGTGTGACGGTAGGTAAGTCAGTGTGTAAGCCGGCAACCACCTGACCTCTCCAGTGTGCAGGCCCTGCGCGTCGTCAACTATTCACCAGGTTTTCAGGCTTTTCACCTTGAAGGGGACTTTTTTTTACTACCCCTCAGGTTCTGTTAATGTTGTTCTCTTTCCAGCCTCTGATTTTTGCGAAGGTTCATGCGCTTTCTTGGCTAGTCCCAGTTCTGTTCCTGAACACCTGTCTTAAAGGCTTTGTGCTGCATTTCGTGAATTGCAGTTTGTTTTGCCTCCCCAACCTGCTTTATTCTGAAGGGGTTTGTACTTTCATAGTAGTTGTTTATTCTGGAGCTCTCAATCTGTTTCCGTCTCGCTTCTAGCTCAGTTCCCATTGTATGTGTGACTGGTTGTCCACTTTCTGAGTGGAGTTTTGATTGTTCTTATTGAATTTCTGCCTATTTGTTCTTTTTGCCCTTTCTTACAGAATGTGTCAGTCATGTGTCTGATTTTAATCTTATCCATCAAGGATATGGATAACTTCGATCCGGTATCTCGTGTCAAGCTTGTCTACGCTCTTCTCTCATGATTGCTATTCTTAAATGACTGATCGGAAGATGTTAAGAGATGACCCGACGTCGTTGTGGGACCCCACTCATTATGGCCTTCCAGCCTGACTGTGAACCACTGATAACTACTCTCTGTGAACAATTTTCCAACCAGTTATGCACCGACCTTATAGTAGCTCCATCTAGGTTGTATTTCCCTAGTTTGTTTATGAGAAGGTCATGCAAGACAGTATCAAAAGCCTTACTAAAGTCAAGATATACCACATCTACCGCTTCTCCCCGCGCCCATCCACAAGGCTTGCTATCCTATCAAAGAAGGTTTGACATGATTTGTTCTTAACGAATCCATGCTGACTGTTATTTATCACCTTATCTTTTAGGTGTTTGCAGATTGATTGCTTAATTATTTGCTCCATTATCTTTCCAGGTACAGAAGTTAAGCTGACTGGTCTGTAATTCTCCAGGTTGTCCTTATTTCCGTTTTTATAGATGGGCACTATATTTTCCCTTTTCCAGTCTCTGGAATGTCTCCCGTCTTCTGTGACTTTTCAAAGATAATTGCTAATGACTCAGATATATCTTCAGTCAGCTCCTTGAGTATTCTAGGATGCACCTATATAAAACAAAGCCTTGAATATCTGGACTGTCCCTATTAAATTGGGACATCTGGTCACTCTACATGTTGCTTCATCAGGTGGTCCTGTGTAGTCTTCCGGGAAGCTGGATATCCTTCATTTAAAGCGCCAGCCATGCTGTGAACGAGTGGCTTGGAGATGTGAAGGGGAGAGGGGCTACAGGCTGTGGAGGGGCTTTCATCTTTATTTTACTGGTGGGTGTTTGAGAATTTATTGAATAATCCTTTATGTAAATATCTGAATATTGAGATTGTGGAATCTTAACATATGTAACTGTGCTGGTGGCATAGACAGCATTCACTGCTGATACATCAAAGCAAGTACATTCCCATAGAATTTAGTGAGCGTTAAGAGGACTCGCCACTTTACAGGATCAGACACCAAATGTTTCTAACCATTACAGGGGGAGTGAGTAGAAATCCCTACTTTTAGGTTACCAAACATTTTCCATTAAACATGTTTGACGGGGTGTACAAAACCTGCCCCAGGCAGGAAGGGTTTAAGAAGTTGCTATGGGCTTGAGCAGCCATAACCTGTGAAGAGTTGAGTTAGGACAGCTGGACCCAATCAGCCAATTAATGTGCAAATGGGGGAGATTTAGGCTGTGGGGAGGCTGCTAATTAGGCAGAAGCTTGCCTTTGAAGGAACAGATGGGGCTTCTATAATGGTAGGAGGCCAGCAATAGTGTGGGAGCCAGTGTTTACTTTCTCTCCTTGAGGTGAGGAAAGTAGGATTAGGAATCCCTAAGAAAGGGTTTACCTAGTAGGCCTAGGAGAGAGGGGTCTGACTAGGAAGGCTAGAAAGTGAAGAGCTTGCAGAAGCATGGTAGGAAATGGTCCAGGTGGGAGAGGAGTAAGGTTAATGTAGTCATGGACCTTAACTGCTCTGGAATCCAGTGTGGCACTGCTTGGAGCAGTGAACTAGAAGACTGCCTGAGTCACTGTGGGAGTGATATAGGGCAGAAGGTGTGAAGACTGCCTGATGCTGCCTGTTCAGAGAGAATTGGAAAGACTCTCTCAGAAGGGGAAAACAGAATGACCTGGCCAGAGGCCTTAGTTATGAAGTGGCTGTACTGTGACTGTAAGTAGTAGGAGAGTACAATGGAAGAAGAGAGGGGGTGTTGAAATGGGTGGAGCTAATCACCTGAAGGGGGTACTACTCTGTGGTGAATAGAGCTCACCCAGTAATACCTTCTGCAAGGCATGTCAGGACTATAAGCAATTACTTCAAGACACTTGCTGGTGGCTGACTAGAGGTCACAGAACTGGTACTCCCCCCAGTTCTCAAGTGTGGGGGGAGAGAGCTGGGCCAGGTTCCCCCCTCAGTTACTCCTGGACCCAGCACAAAGCCCTAGTGGCCCATCCTATCTGCATACATGGGGGCACAACATGGGGCAAGACTTCCCCAATCCTGAATGATGGGTGCACCATGCCAGTCTCCCTAGTACTTGGACCCAGACATCTAATTCTCCCCTCTGAGACAGCCTATTTATGTTGCCATTTAATGTAGTTAACCTGTAGCTCAAGTGGTAGCAGTCTCTGCAGCAGTGCTGAAGGTTCAGGTTTTAAATTCTGTTAATGGTGCAGGATAGTGGAAATGTTAGTTACACATAATTTGTTTTTACTGATTTCTTTAAAAATCCCCAAAACTAGAAAACTACATGCAAAATCCTCTCTTAACATCTTATGTACTGTACTTTGCAGAGTCAAGCACCTTAAAGCTAGGAAATGTCAAATTTTAGGTGGCCTGTACCTTCTTTAATTTCATGACAGCATACTATTTCCTCCACAGGACCCCTGCCTCATTCCATACGCAGGACTGATGCACAAATGTTCTTTTAACAGATTTTTTTTGTATGTAGTACTAAGTATGTATCTATCATTTCTTATTTATACTAGTTAGGAGATCATTTCTATGTCTTTACTGATACACATCACTTAGAATTAGATTTTCGAAGAATGAGAAATACATGGACACATGCAAACAATAAATATCAATACTAGGCAAATACAACTTAGATGGGGCTACTCTAAGGTGGGTGCCTAACTGGCTGGATAATCATACTCAGAGAGTAGTTATTAATGGTTCCTAATCCTGCTGGAAAGGTATAACAAGTGGGGTTCCTCAGGGGTCTGTTTTGGGACTGGCTCTTCTCAATATCTTCATCAACAACTTAGATATTGGCATAGAAAGTACACTTAAGTTTGCTAAACTGGGAGGGATTGCAACTGCTATGGAGGATAGGGTCATAATTTAAAATCATCTGGACAAATTGGAGAAATGGTCTGAGGTAAACAGGATGAAGCTTAATAAAGACAAATGCAAAGTGCTGCCCTTGGGAAGGAACAATCAATTTCACACATACAGAATGGGAAGAGACTGTCTAGGAAGGACTGTGGCAGAAAGGGATCTAGGAATTATAGTGGATCACAAACTAAATATGAGTCAACAGTGTGATGCTGTTGCAAAAAAAGGAAACATGATTCTGGGATGCATTAACAGGTGTGTTGTGAGCAAGACACGAGAAGTCATTCTTCCGCTCTACTCTGCACTGGTTAGGTCTCAACTGGAGTATCGTGTCCAGTTCTGAGCACTGCATTTCAAGAAAGATGTGAAGAAATTGGAGAGGGTCCAGAGAAGAGCAACAAGAATGTTTAAAGGTCTTGAGAACATGACCTATGAAGGAAGGCTGAAAGAATTGGGGTTTGTTTAGTTGGAAAAGAGAAGACTGAGAGGGGACATGATAGCAGTTTTCAGGTATCTAAAAGGGTGTCATAAGGAGGAGGAGGGAGAAAACTTGTTCATCTTAGCCTCTAAGGATAGAACAAGAAGCAATGGGTTTGAACTGTAACAAGGAAGGTTTAGGTTGGACATTAGGAAAAAGTTCTTAACTGTCAGGGTGGTTAAACACTGGAATAAACTGCCTAGAGAGGCTGTGGAATCGCCATTTCTGGAGATATTTAAAAGTAGGTTAGATAAATGTCTATTAGGGATGGTCTAGACAGTATTCGGTCCTGCCATGAGGGCAGGGGACTGGACTCGATGACCTCTCAAGGTCCCTTCCAGCCCTAGAATCTATGAATACATGCATATTTATTGAATGAAAGTTTGGTGTGCTTGAATATCTATAACTAAATACCCATTTTTACCCACGAAAATTGCCTTTGGTCCTGGTCTTCTCATTGTTTGAAAATCTGACACTTAATAGTCTGAGACTTAGCTATAAATTATAGTAATTAAATTCATGCTGCTTCTCAAACAGGTTTTGTCCTTGTGTAGGGCCTGTTCCAAGGTCCACTGATGTTAACTGCAGTCTTTCCATTGACTTCAGTGAGCTTTGGTTCAAACTCATACACTCCAAAGAGTCCTGTATTGTTTCACAGAAATATCTTTTTTTAATTTTCTCACTTTGCGGTACATTTATTTTAATTGACTGTTTACATTAACTGGCATTTCTCAAGTTTTGTATGTTACAATTTTTTCAAGTACTTAATATTAGTTCATTCAGTAGTAGTATATAAATGATGGCATTTGGCACACATTGTAGTAGTCTTATTTTTAAAGGCAATATTCTCCATATGGCATGGACAGATGTTAGTATCAAAACAGCAGCTGCAGCAAATAACTCTTTCATTAAAGTAAGAAGGGAAATTTTCTCTTGGGGAATATGAATATTTCTTCAGTGTTAATATTATTTTAGACAGATATTGCCTCATACAATCAAACCTCTAGCCACTGTTTTCTGAATCCTATGATGTTGGTATTTTCCAAATCTCAAGTGCAGTAGCTTTTAGAACACCAGGAATACAATTATTCAATATTGTACAATTATTTCAGATTTATAAAACTTCCTTTAAAAAGGACTTATAAACTCTCTTGTCTGGATGGATAGATCACCCAAAAGTGCGACGCTGTTTGCAGTGAGACTGTAGTGGGTTTTTTTGCATAAAACAGATCCTAGAAAGAGTGACAGGTTTTACCTGAAGAGCATGGCGACTTGTTTAGAGAAGGGCAAGCAAAAGAACCTCACTCCCATAGCATGCTTTTAAAAAACAGGTTTTTTCTAAAATGTCAAGTAATAAAGATACCAATCAGTTTGAAAACATCTACACTGATTGTTTCATGGCAAACAACAGAGAAATAGATTAAAATATAAAATCCCGTTGCTGGTAGGTTGCAATCTAACACTACTTTATTTCTTAGACTTCAGATTGATAAACATACAAGAACCCAAAAAACAGTGACAAAACAGGCTACTCCCTAAATCTGGGGTTCCCAAATGTTTTTCTCCAAAGACCCCTTGGCACCTTTCCAAGTGTCCTGGACCCTTTTTATTTCTGGTACTGCCAATGTGACCTATGACACATAGTGCATATAAAGTCATGCTGTGCGTCGGAGACCATTTTGAGAACAATGGCCCTGACTTAAGGGAAAGACCCCCACATAATCCCAGGAACCCCACATTGGGAACCACTGCCCTAAATCCAAGTCACAACTCACCCAAATTACTCTAGGCTGGCTGCCTGGGGCTGATCACAAATTCAAACACCTCTTTGCAGCGCTCCCTACCTGCAGGCAGAACCAGGAGACTGCCTATAAATTTAAAGGACTATATCACAGTTTTCAATACACCACACAGATCTTTAAAGGTAGATTTATTTGTTACTTAGGATTTTCACAGTAAAAATGAATTGTAGGATCACCAGAAAAAAGCTAAACATTAAATATTTTCATCATTCAGTTTTCTGTGGTTACCTAAAGATACATGCCCCTACCTTGATCTTCAGCCAAGGGGCTTGTGCATGTTTACACTCTCTCTCTCTAAACTGCTGCTTAGAACAAGCTCTGTGGACATATGGCAGCCAGGGATCACCAAAACAGAAGAATACATCAGCCATGCTCCCTCTTCGCTGTGGCCGCTCTAAAATACAGAAGGGCTCCCTTATGCTAAGGGAATCCTTGAGTGACCAGGTAAGCAGCTCCAGGGCAGCAAAGTGATTCAAAGCTGCCCCAATATTCCTGATTTGCTATGATAGAGTGTGGGTATTGCTCTGGTACTTTAAACCACTGCTACAAAAGGCCAGGTGACCCTTTTAATAACAAAACATAACTTCTTATTGCGACATGGCTCTGTCCTTGTAGCTGATACTTTGCTTTGGACAAACTGAGAAAGACACTAATCTTTGTTCTGACTTGATACGCTGCCTTTATTTTCTTTGCCAGTTTGAAAGTGATGCTTTATTTTCCTATTTGCTTGGGATGTCTCATGAAATAACTCAAAATATTTTTCTTTGCTTTGTTACTTCCTTCAGCCTATCACTCTGATTTCTGGGATGTTTTTGGAACACTAAAATGATTTACTTTAAATCCAACAGTTTTTCTCTTTCTGGATAATTATTGTTAACAAACCTTGTCCTTTAACCCAAGGGTTCTCAAACTGGGGGGTTGGGACCCCTCAGGGGGTCACGACGCTATTATATGGGGGGTCGTGAGCTATCAGCCTCCACCCCAAACTCTGCTTTGCCTCCAGCATTTATAATAGTGTTAAATATATAAAAAAGTGTTTTTAATTTATAAGGGGCTTGCTATGTGAAAGGGGTTACCAGTAAAAAAAAAAGTTTGAGAGCCACTGCTTTAACCCCTTACTCATATGATTAGCCTCCCCTGGAAGTCAGTGGGACTCCTTGCCTGAGTAACGGTTGAAAGGATCATTCCCATAAGTGGTATCTTGTTGCAGAACAAATCTGTTGTGTCAGTCTGCTGTCATAAGACTGCTGCTTACAACAGATGAATTCTGTCTTGTTATGTATAAATTTCATCCTATATCATCAATCACAGACGTGGTTTTGGGATTACTTGCTAAAATAAATTAAAAGGAATGAATGAGTCAATCTTCTTGTCAATAAGTTATTTTTGGGAAAGTCATGGAATCTGTAACTTCTATGACAGACATGGAACCTTAATAATACCTAATACACTAGCAACAACTCTGCCAAATTCATAAACTTATAAATATCTACTTTAACACAGCCTCTGGTTCAGGCCTCAGATCTTGTGGAAGGCCCAGTACTCCAGGCTCTGTCTGTCTGTCTCTACACTACACCTCAGTTCCTCATCTGTGGAATGAAGATAGTAATAGCTTCTTACCTCAGTATGGTGTGGTGAAAATTAATGAATGTTTGCAAAGCACTTTGATAGTATAGCAGTGAGCACTACAGAAAAGCCTGTGAGGAAATTAATAATTCTGTATTCAGAGCAGGGTTTGAATGGTATGCAGTTAATACGGCTCACCCAATGAACAATGAAGATAAACCAAAATGCTGAGTAGCTGCTCATGCAGTTTTGCACCATTCATCCTGTGCATTGAATGAAGCAGTGGTACTGTAGGGAAAAAGTATGTGATCATGTAATTAAAGTCTGGATCATAATGCAAATACACAAGGGGTTCAGACTGAGGTTTCATAGATTCATAGACTCTTGGACTGGAAGGGACCTCGAGAGGTCATCGAGTCCAGTCCCCTGCCCTCATGGCAGGACCAAATACTGTCTAGACCATCCCTAATAGACATTTATCTAACCTACTCTTAAATATCTCCAGAGATGGAGATTCCACAACCTCCCTAGGCAATTTATTCCAGTGGCCAACCACCCTGACAGTTAGGAACTTTTTCCTAATGTCCAACCTAAATCTCCCTTGCTGCAGTTTAAGCCCATTGCTTCTTGTTCTATCATTAGAGGCTAAGGTGAACAAGTTTTCTCCCTCCTCCTGATGACACCCTTTTAGATACCTGAAAACTGCTATCATGTCCCCTCTCAGTCTTCTCTTTTCCAAACTAAATAAACCCAATTCTTTCAGCCTTCCTTCATAGGTCATGTTCTCAAGACCTTTAATCATTCTTGTTGCTCTTCTCTGGACCCTCTCCAATTTCTCCACATCTTTCTTGAAATGTGGTGCCCAGAACTGGACACAATACTCCAGTTGAGGCCTAACCAGCGCAGAGTAGAGCGGAAGAATGACTTCTCGTGTCTTGTTTACAACACACCTGTTAATGCATCCCAGAATCACGTTTGCTTTTTTTGCAACAGTATCACACTGTTGACTCATATTTAGCTTGTGGTCCACTATGACCCCTAGATCTCTTTCTGCCATACTCCTTCCTAGACAGTCTCTTCCCATTCTGTATGTGTGAAACTGATTGTTCCTTCCTAAGTGGAGCACTTTGCATTTGTCTTTATTGAACTTCATCCGGTTTACTTCAGACCATTTCTCCAATTTGTCCAGATCATTTTGAATTTTGACCCTGTCCTCCAAAGCAGTTGCAATCCCTCCCAGTTTGGTATCGTCCGCAAACTTAATAAGCGTACTTTCTATGCCAACATCTAAGTCGTTGATAAAGATATTGAACAGAGCCGGTCCCAAAACAGACCCCTGCGGAACCCCACTTGTTATACCTTTCCAGCAGGATTGGGAGCCATTAATAACTACTCTCTGAGTACGGTTATCCAGCCAGTTATGCACCCACCTTATAGTAGCCCCATCTAAATTGTATTTGCCTAGTTTATCAATAAGAATATCATGCGAGACCGTATCAAATACCTTACTAAAGTCTAGGTATATCATGGGCACCCTTAATTCTGGCACTTCCTAATTTTTGAGATTTTAACTTTAGAATTTTAACTTTCTTTTAAATAAGGTGTAGCGATGCGAGGACTCACCAGTGTAGTGTCTCCTGCTGGTTGTCCTAGGAATTAGCTCTCCAGCTCCAGAGTGCCTTCTTCTGGCCAGTGTCCCACTGCCACTGGCCTCCATGTCCCTCTTGGATCCCGGTGCCCCTTTACTTTGGGTGCTGCCCCCTGGCAGTACCCTCACTCTCTGTGTCTCCCCACCAAGGGGAACCACCAACCCTCTACCCCCACCTCACCTCAGTGGCTACTGCCAGTCACCATCTAGCCCCCGCTCACTGGGACATACTGCAGTCTATACCACTCAGCATCCGCAAGGGGGGGTTGGACCTGCTGCCTTTGCCTACCCTGGGCTGCACCTCTGCAACCCCAGTGCCCTTCCCGGCTTTTACCAAGGCCTGCAGGTTTTCCATCCTGAAGCTCCCCAGCTTCTCTGGCCTTTCCCCAGCTCTGCTCCACTCTAGGTACCCTGCTGAGTTCCCAAGCAGCCAAGCCCATCTCTCTCCACAGCTAGAGAGACACTCTGCCTGAGCTCCTGGCTAGCAGACCTTTTATAGGGCCTGCTGTGGCCTGATTGGGCCGTCGCACCATCTGTGTTTCCCTTTAACTCCTCAGGAGTGGAGTGGGGTAACTGCCCCGCTACATATGGCTTTTGTGTTAATTATGCAGCTAGTGACATAGATGCACATGGCACTTTACAGAAAAAGATGGATCCCCATCCCAACCAGCTTACAATCTAAATTAGATATAATGTAGCAAGAGATGAATTTAGCAGGTGAGATAGATGGGAAGAGGTCAGACTGTGGTGGAGAGGGGGGAAGGTCAGGTGGAGAGAAAGCTCATGATGTACATATTGTTGCATGCACAACTTTGTTCTTTTAGTCACTATTTCGTAGGTACTGGTCGTGACTCCATAATTAATGTTGAATTCCCTTTTGCACTTAAAGCAGGGATTCAACCCTTGCATCTGAGTCATTCTTTTCTTTGTCTTGAATGAGCTTAATAATGGAATGACGCAGCTTCTTCAAATGTACTATGTAGTTAAAATTCATTGAAATCTTAGGCATAGTCTATATTTGAAGAAATTAGGTTGTATCTAACTTATGATTAGTAGGCTACAGGCAACTCACTTCAACATCTCAGGTTACTCTTAAATGGGGCCATTGTGATATCAAAGCTAATTCAGGCAGTCACCCTCTTTCCTCTACAGCCAGTTTGCATACAACAGTTCTACTGATTGTAATGACTCCGTGGCATGAGGGAGACTTGACACATCAAGAGTGCCTTACTTTATTACTGCTCCTTAAAAATTCTGTGGCCACATGCTATCTTGGGCATTAATTCTTAAAAGGCTGGCTCTCTATAGCACCACTTACCAAGGCAGCACTGCAGGGGTAGCTGAGGCAGGAGCCCTTAAAGCACACACTTCAGGACTCAGGGCTTTGGCTCCCCTCACCCTCCTTTCACATAGCATCAATATCACTAACACAGCCCTTGGAATCAATGTAAACAGCAAATAAAGCCCAGACTCAGCAGTACAGCATGTATATGTACAGAACAAATATGGTTCTGCTTTCAAAGAATACATTTTCCGCACTGGGATGTTTGTGAAAGTGTTCTGTTTATTTGCAATTTAAGGGTTGAGCATAAATGATAGTAGACTTCTAACAGGTGTCAATGAGTGCTGAGCTCTTGGCTGCACACATGAAATTTAAGATTTTCAAAACCTTCCAGGAAAAGTTTCAGCACTTTACATTTCATATTAATTGATTTTCATGATTACATGCCTAACATTAAAATACCCTATCCTATTTTTGCCCTTACTTGTGCCTGATAAGTGGCTTCCAATAGCTCTGTTTCTCTTCCATCAGATTAATAAATTACCCCTGTAACTGAAAAGAAAACTGGCAGAGAAAAGTTGGTCTTTGTTACTGTCCAGTGTATGTCCTGGGAGACTCCTCATACTACACAGAACACCACCCAGTTGTAATTCCCACACTCTGCCACATTCATGGCCTACTTAAGAGGAGTTTTTCTTTCATCATTTTTCCCCGAAGATCTTGATACATCTTTGATAATACTAAGGATCCTTTTATTCTTTCTCCTGCCCCAAGTATGTCACTTTCTTTCTGAGTTTCATTTGGAAACCCAGCAGTATCACTCCCTGCTTAGGGCATGTTTACACTTACCTCCAGAGTGATCGATCTAGCAGGGGTCGATTTATCGCGTCTAGTGAAGACACGATAAATCGACCGCTGAGCACTCTCCCGTCGACTCTAGTACTCTACCAGAGCGAGAAGCGTAGGTCGAGTTGACGGGGGAGTATCAGCAGTCGACCCACTGCAGTGAAGACACTGTGGTAAGTAGTTCTAAGTATGTCGACTTCAGCTATGCCATTTTTGTAGCTGAAGTTGTGTAACTTAGACTGACTTAGCTCCCCCCCACCAGCTCTGTAGACCAGGCCTTAGCAGGAGTTACTGCTGTTTTAAAAGGAATTTTCTCCCCTGAAAGTGAACATAACTCCCTAAGAAACAGTGACTGAGGTGCAGATATTGCATACATAGATCCTGAGGTGGTCTATAGGAAGTAAGTTCTTTCAGTATTGAAGTAGTAGGCTTGAAAAACAATGCAATGCAATTTGTTCGCTTCAATATGGTAGCGTCACCTATTCCCTTTTTCATGTGAAAGGAGCTGAACTGTATGGCAGCCTATACATTTTGCAGCCAAACAGTCTTTCAGATGGATGCATAAGTTCAGCAAAAATATGATTCAGGTGGACAGAAACGTTTGGACTAGGTTTGCTCTCTAAACTGCATGCTGAAGTAGTCAACAAGAGTGTAAAATTTTAACACTGGATTATTTTATTCTTTAAATAAAAATGTACTGAAGGCAGTTCAGTGTATTAATAAATGTCTCTCTAATGAAAATATAAAGACCTGCTTCACAGGCACTGCATGTCAACTAGCAAATTTAAACCTATTTGTCAGAACTTGAATCAGAGGAGTCTGGCTGTTTCACAAAGAGAAAATAGCTGTTTGCCAGACAAGCAAGTACTCCTTCAAATAGGGGATGATCCCTAAACTCACACTAGGACCAGAACCATTTTCTTACATCACCCCAAGCAGGACCACCATTGCCAACATAATATCCAGCATCACTCCCTTCTTTCAGAGGATTAGACCCTACACCCCACAGGAGCTGAACTTAAGTTGGAGGCTAACGAGTAAAGTGTCTTCTCTGCTGAGGGTCTGAGGAGATGGCTAGATTTGCTTCTATGTTGGGAGATGACTTGAGTCGCAGTAAGGAAGCGAGGGGTTGAGGAGAATCTGGTCACCTGAAGCACAGAGAAAATCTGCATTGTGATGGAAGTAATAGCCACTGTGGCTTTTGATTATAGCATAGCATGTGGGCCTGTATCTACACTGAACTTTTTCTTCTACTGTTGCAGTTATGTACACAGCTCAATCTGTTGTAGCATGGTCTGAATAACACAGACCAACCACTGGTTTCTCATCCACTGTGTCTTCTAGACCTCTAAGCAGGTCTTGATGACATGTTGATTAAAATTGTGAGCCCCTATTTCCACTAGTACCCCCACCTTTGCTTCCACCAATGGAGCTACAGTGGTGGGCAACTTAAAGAAAAAGTTCAGTGCTGACCAGGATAAAGAGGCTATTCCCTATTCAAGGTGTCATTTTGCCTGTTCCTTATTCTTTCCCTTGTCCTTGGAAGAGGCTGTAAAAATAGATATATTAGAGTACTGGTCGGGAGTGCCTATGTAGATGAAATGACATGATGTTAGTGTGGGGTTTATTATTTTAGTATTTGAGTCTCTAAGCATCCCCAGTCTGAAGGAAATGGTTCCAGAAGCCTAAGAAGAGTCAGAATGAACTGAACGTCTGTGCAGTTACATGTTGCACCTTCTCAAGTATCAGCTACCTCAGTTCTTCACAACAGTATTCAAACGTTGCAGTAGACTGACCCATATACACCTGGTAACTATTGGAACAGTGAAACATCCTATTTGGTCATTATTCAATGATCGCTTTATTGTCCTAGATGGGAAAATAGGCTAAGGCCAAATGTAGACATTTGGGAGATCTCAATACCAGAGAGTTATTTCAGCTCAAAAATTCAAAGGACATGAATAAAAATACTAGGGAATTGGATAGACAGGTTTATCAGCATCAGATATGTACACATGTAATTTTTTACAAATTATATAGCTATAAACTAGGGGTGTTTGGATTTTCCCAACAGAAATTGGAATTCTGTAACTTTTGGTGAAGTTTCTGACTTTGTTTCTGGCTTTGGGGTAAATCAGGAGGATCATCTTATGATAATGCTTTAAATATGCTCTTGTGTGATCAGCTGCAAGCATGAGACACTTTGCTGTCCTTTCCAATAACTAGTTCACTTGGACCTGCCACTGCCACTTCTCTTCCTGGACCCATTGTTGTTTTTCTTTCCCCTTATGGCTGTCTTTGTTACAAAGCCTTCAGCAGCGCAGATCACCTCTCAAAAGCCTATCTTCTTATTTTTCATTTTCTTGATTTTTAGTTTTTCACTACAGTTTCATTTCATTTTTTTTTGCTTGCTCTCTGTCTTTTCTTGTCAGACTCATAAAGTAGCTCTCTTTTTATTTTATCTGGGGGATATTAATCCTAATTCTGGTTTTCCCCATTTGGTCTCTAATCTCCATTATTAATCTTCATTTCTCCTCTTCACCCTTTCTGTAAATCTACCTCATCAATTGCACTCTTTGGAATGCTCATTCCATTGCCCACAAAGCCATCCTTTTCATATCAATAGTTAAATATGTTTACATAATCATCTTTGCTTGAGGCGGTTTATATTTAATCTGGAGGTGGCAGGACAAATTACATATGCTAATTTCTCTTCTCTTTTCAATGCTGCACTGAATTAATAATGTAAACTAGGCTTAAACCATGGCCATTTTGTACTGGCAGCTTTTAAGCAGAAGTCCATATTCATTTTAATAAGGAGTTCTACCTAAATAATAACGGCATGATTTGGTTATAAATTCTTCAGACATCCATGAATTTGCAACATTTCAAACTGTCAGCCTCAACCTTCTCATGAGATTAATGCTTGGCAGTGGGCAAAAATTCTCTCTGTTGGTGCAGTTTTCATCAGGATTTCATGAATCTGTACTCTTGAAATTCACAGTCTGATGGGTTGATGCATGCTGGGAGTTTGTTTTAACTTCTGCCAGGTGCTCCATAAAAGATTCAAAATGGGATTAATGAAAAATTTGGGATGATTTTATTACTCTCAGTCTGCCAAATTAGTCCCTCATGTAAAACTATTAATTTCAATGTATTTATACCAAGGATTAATTTGATCCAATGACTCAAATTTTCTTATTACCTAGAGTACAGTCCAAAAAATACTGAACGAATTTTGACTGATTCACCATCTTTCAGATACAGAGAATATATCAGATTTAATCAGTGAGTAACCAAATTCATCCCGATCTCTGTTCACTTTCATTTGCAACTCTAGATCAAACAATATCATATATTATGTTGCTAAATGGGGATATGGTGTCAAAAATGACAGCAAAGTCAACCTTTTAACCTGTTGCATAAATAAACAGATGGTTTTCACTTCTTGAGATTTTAATTTGGTCATCTTTTACTTTGCTAAAATGAGTGCTTGTAACGTATGCTGTAACCAGCTTTGAGTCAACAAAAGACTTTTTAAAGAACACAGCATGATGGACTGGTTAGCATTGTCTGAGAACCTATTGATCACTTTTTGATTTGGTTTATTTAACTAAATTGTAAATAGCTGGCTTTTTTTCCTTAAATTATCTTTTCCGGGGGTTCCATCTCAGAAGGAGAAATATG
Organism: Chelonoidis abingdonii; assembly: GCF_003597395.2. NCBI lineage: Eukaryota > Metazoa > Chordata > Testudines > Testudinidae > Chelonoidis > Chelonoidis abingdonii. The sequence continues at coordinate 31,127,277 of NC_133769.1, forward strand.
GATTTGGTCTAACAATACCCCTTACCTTTTAAGAAATTGACCATTGTAAATTAGATTAGTTAAATGAATAGTTAAGTCTAGCCTTTGGAATGAAAATGGATTTTTGTAAGTAATTCTCTTATTCATGTATGTATCATTTCTTATAGATAATGGAATGATAGGTATTTGAAGGGATTCATATCAAAATATGTGTTCCTGAGAATGCTGAGGCCATTGAGGGATGACCTGTTGTTCTGCTAAGCCTACCTGAAGCATTTAAAGAGGTTCCTATCTGGCAGACAGAACATAAAGGTTCTTCTGACACAGATTTGTTCTTGGATATGGCATTTCAAGAGTTGTGTTTCTCTCAAGATCTGTATCTTGTAGGTAGTGCTGTTCTGAGTCATTAATTTTATACTGCCAATTGTTAAAATTAAAGACAGGTTTCATTATGCAACATAATTACAACTTGATAAGAAAGGTAACCTTTTGAAGTATCATTTCAAGTATATAAAAATAACCCTCCCACACACAATGATATAGTAATCAAAAGGTTTTTTTTTCTATTTTGCACAGTCACTTATTTTTAGCATACATTAGCCCCAATTTTTAAAGGAGAGCATCTGATCAGGGCACCAAATCTCACATTTGAAACTTGAGTGGGGATTTAGGTGCAAAGCTATCAATTTAATGAGCCTATATATTCATTTGGGCACCAAATTTAAGTGTCCAGTTTGAAAACTGGGTTTAGAATTCCTACATTTGTTAAATATTCCATTGACGGTATTTTGCACAGAAAATAAAACTAAACAGCCTCTTTAACAATGTAGGAGTAGTAGTACAGATATGAAGTGCATTCTTAGATTTAAGTTTAACCTTTTTTGAGGAGTCTGTCCCCCATTATCTCAAATTTAACAATATTAGAGGGCACACTGAAGTACCCTACCTAGTGAGATTAATGACTCAGTGCTTAATGGCACATGAATTGGGAACACACAACTGTTACTGCATAGTCTGATTTCATAGCATGCTTATATCACCTGTTCTCTCAAAGGCTGAGGTTCTTTTTAAATGTGGTAAGTTGAGTGGGTACCTAAATATCTGTACCACAGATGCAGACTTTCTGGGCCAGATTCAGATGTGGAGGTGCAAAAGCAGCATTAGGTAAATGTATATATTTATTTGATTTAAAAATTGTAAATCCAAGATGGGATTCAGGCATGCAGAATGTGCTAAGAACATGTTTAAGTCCTAGACAAAGTGATCATATTCTCACCTGGTTAAAATGGATGAAACGATATTGAAAGTAACAGAGTTGCACCAATTTACTCCAGCAGAGAATTTGGCCCAGTGGGTAGGCAGGCTGGAACAATAGGATTGACGGGTTAGGACTATTGCACAACATGGAGAAAAACTGATCAATGACACGTCAGCCAGGGAGGAAATGCATAACCTTTGCAGGTACCCAGGGCAGCACAAAAGTTGATGCACCGGCTTCAAAGAAGCAGGAACAGTCTTCCCGAATACTAAGCTGTCTTGTTGGAATTCTGAGAAGTTCCTGTGCTGCACTTGTCAGGGAGAAGCTGGACCTCTGTTTACTGGCTAATATCTGATTGTACTTATTTATCAATTACTAACAAACAAAACCTAAAAGCAGTGCCGTAACGAGGGCAAGGCGAGCGCGGAAAGTGAGGGGCACAGAAAGTCTCTCCTTCAGCAGAAATTTGGCAGCAAGTCTTTCCCTCTGAGAGGGACCCGTTGCCGAATTGCCGCCGGTCGTCGGCAAGGGAGAGGGGTGGCACATCGGCTCTTCGGCGGAAATTCGGCGGTGGGTCCTTCTTTCCAAGAGGAACTCGCCACCGAAGAGCTGGACGTGCCACCCCTGTCCCTTGCCTCGGGCACAAAAATCCCTAGTTATGCTCTGCCTAAAAGAATGCTAAGAGTGCAAAGTCAAGAACTCAAAAGTTAGGAAATGCCAGATGTAAGGTTGCCCCATGTAACTTTTATTTGGCCATCTGTTACCAGCACAATTTCAGGCTCTACCCCTCCATGGGCTTTGGGCTAACACCCATTCCTGATGGACTCAGGACTAACACCCATTTGGGTGGACTCAGGGCTCTACAGGTCTGCGTGGTCTTTTACTAGTGAAAGCCTTCCACAGTAATAGCCTTAACCTCTGTTTATTAACAGTTACTAAAACAGAATACACACTAAGCATACAACACTCACCACTCCCAATAAGCCAGACAAACTTTTCTTGGTGGCCAGTTAAGATTAGATCGTCCAGGGCTCCAGTTTCTGCATGGTATGGTAGGCAGGGTGTTGAGGTCTGGCTGCTCTGATCTTGGGCCATATCCAGGAGTTAGATTCCAAAGAACTTCCTTTTGCACACCAGTTTATATAGTTAAAACCTGGGTCCTACTTAATTGTACCTTAACCAATCATTTTAGACTACAGTACTACAAAACAGTATATTTCACCAACCCTGCCCCATTATGAAACAATTATTTAACCAATCCTATCACATTAGGAAACAATTATTTAACCAATCATACCCCACCACCTTAGTTGATTTAAATCTTGCAAAACTGCAACAGACATAACAGTTAAAGAATCATAAGAACATAAGAACAGCCATATTGGGTCAGACCAAAGGTCCATCTAGCCCAATATCTTGTCTTATGGCAGTGGCCAATGCCATGTGCTTCAGAGGGAATTATCAGGACAGGTAATCATCAATGATCCATCCCCTGTCACCCATTCCCAGCTTCTGGCAAACAGAGACTAGGGGCACCATCTCTGCCATCCTGTCTAATAGCCATTGATGGACCTATCTTCCATGAACTTATCTAGTTCTTTTTTGAACCCCTGTTATAGTCCTGGCATTCACAACATCCTCTTCAATGTGTTTAGGCTGGATTTCCAAATGTTGTATGTTATCTGGTAGGTATTTGAGGCAGGCAGCAATGCAATCATGGTGAGGGATGTTAGTGTATAGGGAGGTGACATCCATGGCGGAAAGGATGGTGTTCTGAAGGAGGCTGTTGATACAGAGTTTCTGGAGGAAGTCAGTAGTGTCTTGAAGGAAGCTGGTCATTGGTGTGGAGAGTGGTTTTTGACATTACTGTCAGTAAATGTCTTTCGCATTTGCAATATTATCAGCATTACAGATAAGTATAGTAGCTATAATGAAACTTAATCCTGCAGATGCTGTTCAATGAAGTCAGTATCGTTGTTGTGTGGATTGGGTTACATCTCCTTTAAACTCTTGAGTATAAACCTCCCATCCCCTCATTTAAGATGATGGTAAAACAGTTAAGTAGGCTACACATAAAACAAAGGTATTTTTAAAAGTTCTTAACTGTCAGGGTGGCTAAACATTGGAATAAACTGCCTAGGGAGGTCGTGGAATCGCCATCTCTGGAACTATTTAAGAGTAGGTTAGATAAATGTCTATCAGGGATAGTCTAGACAGTATTTGGTCCTGCCATGGGGGCAGGGGACTGGACTCGATGACCTCTGGAGGTCCCTTCCAGTCCTAGAGTCTATGAAATCTATGAATCTATTTGAGAGACCACGTAAGAATTAGAACTGTTTGGATGGATGGCTTTGCTGAGTATTGTTTTCGGGTAAGTGTGTATAAGGGTGGGGGAAGCTGGAAAGGGAGAAGTGATGGTAGTGTGGCTCTGAGAGAGAGAGAGCTCTTCGGTGACTGAGTGCCGGCTGGAAAGGCAGATTTGGAACAGTGAGGAAAGAAACTGTCTTTTGCTTTCAATTCTTACTGTAGTCAGGGAAGTAGGACTTCATGTATAGTCATTGTCAATTAACAAGACTGCATCAAAGAAAATACTCGTGTATCATCAATTTCTCCTGCCAGTGGACAGCCCAAATTTTGGCTACCTGCTTGGGGAAAGAGTAACAGTATCTTGCTTTTCTTCACCTGAAATACATGGTATTTATAAAATTAAAGAGCAACTATGCTGGTAGCAAAATAATTTGAATATCTGGAGCAGAACAGAGGGTCTGTCAGAATTTAACAGAATGGCATTTCCACACTAACAAAAAGTTACCTCCAGGAAACTAAAATGTAAGCAGTTTTGTGCTACGCCACTCATATCCATATTAGGCAACCTATAGTAATACCAGCTCAGGAAGAAAGGAGTAACTTCTTTCACTAGCAAAATGTATTAGGGTTCTAATTCAGCATATGATGCCCATTGTTTTTGCCTGTCTGTGTGCATTTATCATTAAAGAGCACTGCCCTATCCTCCACCCCAGTTAATACAAACTCTTTTCTGGGGACAGTGAGAGTGAAGGTTATAGTTGTAAGTACCTGGGTGGTAGCCACTGTAAAGTTCTTCCCCTCTTGAAGGGAACAAAGGAGATTCCAGAACACTAATGTTTGTCATTGAGCAAAGATAAGCATAAAGTAAAGCAAGTATCGTCCAAATTACTGTACTACTCATATCAAAATTAAAATACATTTACCTTTGCCTGTGGCTGGTATCTTAATTCAAGTCCTATTTGCTGATCAGGTGCTTACAGTGAAAGCCCAAGAAAAAGCAGACAGACTATGGTTGAGATTTTCAAAGCTGAAGATCAAGACACACAATACCTGTTAACATGAATAAATGTTCTGTGTACGTGTTAATCCCCTAGCTGACCTTCAAAATCTCAACAAATATATGTTTCTGTGTTTGATCCAGTTTTTAGAATGGAAATCATTCTGTAATGTTAAACTAGAAAAGATCTCCAAATATCTTGCCTACAAATCATACAAACTTGTATATTGCATATCTGTATGTCGGCATTTATAAGCCACCTATTACTGTGAAATCTAGACGAAAACAAAGATTACATAAAACAGTGGGAATCTGCCTAAAGATGGGCAAATCCTCCATGCTTCTATTTTGGATTCTGTTACTGAGGTTGTCCTTGCTTTGGTTCTTTAGGGAATACTTTGAAGAGCTGAGTATTGCAGCATGATCTGAAGACAACTTGACTATTTCAGCTCTCGTTTAGGAGGGTGTAACAGAGCATTGGGCTAGTTATGGAAAAAAATTCTTCCACTGTCTCTCTTGGGTATATGCCTGGACTCTGTTAATCAAAATCTACAGAACGACTGCAGCTTCTGGAGTGGATGCTAGAAGGAGAGGTGGTCTTTGTCATAGCCAGCTGCTGTGGTCAGAGTAATTGTACTGTACTTTACTTTATGTGGCCAAGAATTTGGTTTGATTATGGTTTTGCTTGTTTCTTTAATGCACTGTCTCCTATAGATTTGGGGCATATATATGAGAGTACTGGGTACTGAATCTGTAATACTAGGTTAAGTTAGTAAATCAAGAGATTGACCTAACCCTGGAATAGTCATGTTCTCCTGACTGATGACATTTTGGAATTCCAAGTCATTCTATCATTGGAGAGCTCCTGGATGTGAAGAGAAGACTATTTTGGCTCAGGACATGTTTCATAGCAGAGTAAAGTCTCAAATCCTGATCCTGCAATGTGAGCTGTGGGACTGAATCCTAGTTCCATGTTTGAGTGGGGCCCAATTGGCTCTGCATAGGAACTAGATGCTGCCTGTACAGATCAAATTGTATGATCCAAATGGTAGTTAAGAACAACTGAATGTTGTTAATTATTATATGTCTGATTCTTGCCTGGGCCAGGTATCACCTTCCAGGTACGTAATTAATTAGCATGGGAGAGATTATATACATTTACAAATCTAATACAATCCCAATCACTAATTGTGTGAACTAAATACATAATTAGTTGTTACCTTTTATTTTTAAAAGCCACTGCACACTATTGCATCTACCCATTAACACCCAAACCTTAGAGAATACCTAGCCAATTAGCAAAATCCTTCATCCGCTGTCTGGATTCATTACCAATCTAACGTACACAGAAGTAAATGGAAAAACTTACACTAATTTCAGAGGGCGCTAGTTTAGACCCATGAGAGTAGCCTGAATGCTAGTGAAGTCAAACTGGGGTTCTTGTGTTCTAGAGGCAGCATCTTTGCCACATAAACTAAAAAAAACACCCTTTCTTTGATATTGCACTAGCAGGGACTCTGCTAAACTTCTCAGGTGACAGTCACTCATTTATATTTCTTAAATCTAACATTTTAACCACCAGGAGGCATAGTTTTCCTACCAATTCCACTAAGTATTGCTGCTACTGAAATCTCTTTTGTGAAGTGAAATCCTCAATTTTTTTTGGTTGGTGAAAAACCCAGTTAAAAACAGCTAAAATGGAATTAAAGACTGGTCAATATTTTATAATCTAATTTCACTTCAAACTCCAGGAAAAAAAATCCAAAACTGATTCTCTATAAGATTTTACAATACTTGATCTACAAATAATATTTCTTTATTGCCACTTAGCATAGGCATATCTTTTAACCCTTAAAACATTAAAGTTAAGTTTTCACAATTTGAATGGATTTTTTTAAGAGATTATTAAATGTCGTATCAAAAAAGTTACTTCAATGATTTAGAAACCTCATAATTTTATGAGATTTTCTATCATTCAAATTGTCATCCTACTAAATAATAAGATCAACAGAAAGGTTTTAATGAAAAGAGGATATTTTTATGAGATTACAAGTTTGGTTGATAATGGTAAAAGTGTTGACTTAATATACTTAGATTTCTGTAACATATTTGACTTGGTACTGCATGACATTTTTATTAAAAAAACTAGAACAAGATAAAATAAAATAGAAATATGACACACACAAAATGGTCTAAAAGTTGGCCAGTTGATAGGTCTCAAAATGTAACTGTAATTGGGGACTCCTCATCAGACAGCCATCTTTTCGGTGAGGTCCTACAAGGATTAGTTCTTCACCCTATATTATTTAACATTTTCATTGATGACTTGGCAGAGATCAAAATAATCACTGATAAAGTTTGCAGATGGCACAAAAATTGGGAGTGTGGTAAATAATGAAGAGGACAGGTCACAGTGATTCAGAGCGATTTGGACTCCTTAGTAAACTTGTTGAAAGCAAATAAAGTGTTTTCAATACAGCTAAATGTAAACATATAGATCTAGGAACTAGGCCACACTTACACAATGAGGGCCTCTATTTTGGGAAGCAGTGACACTGAAAAATATTTGTGGTATCACAGTGGATAATCAGCTAAATATGAGCTCCCAGTGTGATGCTGTGGCCAAAAGTGCTAATGGGATCCTGGGAGCCATAAACAGGAGAATCTCAAGGAGGAGTAGAGAGGTTATTTTACCTTTGTATTTGGCACGGGTACAACCACTGCTGGAATACTGTGCCCAGTTCTGGTACCCACAATTCAAGAAGCATGTTAATACATTGAAGGGGGTTCAGAGAAGAGACATGAAAATGATTAGAGGATTAGAAAACCTGCCTTATAGTGACAGACTCAAGGAGTTAAATCTATTTAGTTTATCAAAAGCAGGTTAAGGGATGACTTGACTACAGTGCAGAAGTATCTATGTGGGGATCAAATATTTAATAATGGGCTCTTCGATCTAGCACAGAAAAGTGTAACATGATCCAGTGACTGGAAGCTGAAGCAAGACAAATTCAGACTGGACATGAAGTGTAAATTTTTAATGGTGACAGCAGTTACCCATTGAAACAATTTAGCAAAATTTTAAAATCAACATTGGATGTTTTTCTAGAAGACATAGTCTAAGAATTATTTTGGGTAAGTTCTATGGCCTGTGTTATACAGGCGGTCAGACTAGATGATCACAATGGTCCCTTCTGGCCTTGGAATCTATGAAGCTATGAAAAAGACTCACCTGCAATGTCTGTGGGTCTAAACCAGAATTTTTTTTAATACATTACACACTGTCTGCACTTGGCCAGATAAGACAAAACATCACATGAAGACAGTTCCTGCCCTGGAAGAGCTTATATACAAAACACCTGATCTGCAAACAAGTAACTCTACACATGCAAATAGTTCCGTCTTCAGCAGCACTGCTCCTGTGACAAAAATAATTTTCAGAGGGTTTGCAGGACCAATCCCTAAAAGACAGTGGGCTAGATTGATAAATACATTTAGGTACCTAACTGTCACTTTAGGTGCCTAACTCCAAAATTTAGATTCTTAAAACCCTTGCTCAGCTGCCACCTAATCCTGTAGGTGGCTATATTTCTGCGAGTAAAGGTTCCTGTGTGCTTAAGTTTTTGCTGGTGGACACACAAACACATACTGAAGCCTAAATCCTGATGGCACCAAGTTGTGGTGTCTAACCCCTAGGGGGATCCTTCAGGTCTGGGGTAGTCAATAGGACAAATCTGGACCACCAGACATGTTTGAATGGACTGTGAAATCTTTTTATTTACTTATCATTATTGTTATTATTTTTTCTAGAGTCAGGACCTTGACTATATCTCAACAAAAAAAAAAGATTATCCCTGCTTTAGATGTTCCTCTGCCTATCTTGCCTGGGGGGCCCTACTTGGCAGGCATTCTCAGAGAAAACCTTAGAGCCCACCTCTCAGATCAGGCCTTGCACAGAATACAATGAGGAGGTTAGAAAAAGAGAGAGAGTGAGTTAGCCTCATGGTTAGTAAACTCATGAGGAAGAGCCTGCTCCAATGAATATATAAATATTTTATTCAAAGTGGAACTGGTTCAACAGGAAACACCCACTCTAGAATACTTTCCCTCTCAGTGACTAGGGCACTCAGCTGGGAGCAAACCTAGCTTCACTTGCATGCTCTGATTTAGGTAGAGGGCAGGTCTGAACCTAACTCTTGCATGTCCTGGGTGAGTGTGGTAATCACTGGGCTATTAGGCATAAGAGGGACACTCACCACCACCTCCACATGAATCCTAACAGGGGCATCATTTCAGAAAATTTTAGGAAGTAGGGGAAGTTGCATTAGCATCCCTGCTTCTGCCTCCTTGCTGAGTCCATGGCTGCTCATGGCGGGGTTAACGGGCCAATCTCATCCTGGACAGGTTGAGGAGGTGATGGGTCAGTCCTATCCCAAAAAGTAAGGGGGTGGTGGGAGATTTCTCACTTACAGCCAGCCTAGAGCAGCGACTGGGGGCTGGCTTGCTCAACCCAGAGTACAGCTGTGGCTTCCTGTCCTACTGGTGGGAAGAGAGGATGGGGATGCCCACAACATCGTGATTAGGAGTCCTGCCTCCCACTTGTCCCACAGCAGCCCCTGAAAGCTGAGACACCACAACAGTAGTGGCAAGGAGCTATGAAAAATCAGGAGTGGAGGGGGGCAATTATCCTTTCTGCCCCAAAGCCAATGATGCCCTGAATCCAGGGCTGGTCTTACCATGAGGTGAACTGAGGCAGTCGCCTCAGGTGCCAGACAGGGGGTGCCTCTAGGACCCACTGTGTAGAAAATTGTGTCTGCTGCTGGTGCATATGTATTCTCTCTGTACTAGAGGCACAGAGATGGTACAGTGCTGTGCTGGAGGAAGGAGGGCACAAGAGACATAGGCTGGTAGGAGAAAAGGTGAGAGGGAAAAACAGAAAGCAGCAGGAGCTGCAGGGAGAAAGAGGAGGAGGAGCCTCTTATGTACCTCTCTAGCACCCCCAGGAGCCTGGACTGATTAACACCAGCTTCTCAGGGAGCTTCCTGTTTCCTGCTGCTTCCCTGAACCCACTTGAGGAGAACAGGCAGTCAACTGAAGTAGTAGGAGCCAGTTAGGCCCTTAAGACGCTGATATCTTCCCTCACTCAGGCCCTGCTACCAGCCTGCTTATTTGTCCCCTTCAACTGAGTGTTGAGAGCCACTATAGCTGGCACAGAACAGCAGTCATGAGTGAAAGAAGAAAACGCCCCTCTGGGGCAGCATTCAGAAAAAGAAAGAAAGCAAAGGAAGCTTTTCTATCTAAGCAGGAAGGAGCTCTCCTGAGATACATAGACACAAATGTTCACGGTGAGCCTTCCGGCCCCAGTGAGGATGTGAGTGGTGAGGAGATGCCTGATCTTCCATTTAGTCAGAGTGCAGGTGACCTGGCAGCTACTGCAGCATCCATATCTCCATCTCAAATGGATGTAACCATGCACATTCCTGAATAAAAGTGTAGATCAGAGAAGAGTGTGGTGGAGGCGCAAGAAACAGCTGCTGCTGAGTTTAGTTCCTTAAGTCTAGATGATCCAGGACTGTGGACCCATTTGAGCAGTTGCCTGAGGGACTTCCTTGTACTGCATGGGCCACTGCAAGTGAAAAACTTCATGTTCCCCAAAGGCAATGAAAATAGAACTTTCCATCCAACACATTACTAGGGTGAAATCCCCAGTTGTGACAAAGTGGAGACGCCATGGCCTATGTACTCAAAAACCCAGAATGCTGCATACTGTTTTTATTGCAAACACTTCCAGTCTAATGTTCCAGCCACATAGGGTTCTACAGGAACAAAGGACTGGAAAAATCTGGCTAGAAATCTGGCATGCCATGAGAAGGCAGCAAATCTCCAGAGAGCATTTAATAGGTGGAAAGAGCTTGAGATGAGACTGAGGTTAAAGGCCACTATAGATGATCAGCATCAAGAGAAGATTGCCTCAGAGTCTCTTTACTGGCAAAATGTTCTGAAAAGACTCATTGCCATTGTGAGAATGCTTGCTACCCAAAACCTAGCACTGCGTGGCACTTCAGATCAGCTGTATGTGCCAAACAATGGAAACTGCCTTAAAGAGGAAAGAACAGAGGAGTGCAGACACAGATCCGAGAGTTAAACCCTCGAGCTTTTTTTGTCCCATGCAATTCTCATTCATTGAACTTGGTGGTCAGTGATGCAGCGTCAGCTTCTAGTGAGGCTGCTGAATTTTTTAATGTAATTGAAAGCATCTATGTATTTCTCTCTGCATCAACTCAGTGATGGCAGATTTTGAAGCAACATCCTGACACTGAAACCACTGAGTGATACACGATGGGAAAGCTGAGTGGAGTGTATTTGGGATGTTGTATGATACTCCAAAACGCCTCACTATACCTGAAGAAAACCTACACCAGCAATGCAGGACACTAGACACAGTATCGACACACGATGACGTGTGATATTGATGCAAGTGATTTAGGTGATGAACTTAAAGCCCTTTCAAGATGCATTTCAGCAGGATCAACTCCAAAGGCTGTTCTGGAATATATGTGCACAAATAAGATGACCACCCTCTTTCCAAATGCTTTTGTTGCTCTGCGCATACTTCTAACACTTCCTGTAACAGTTGCCAGTGGAGAATGCAGCTTCTCCAAGCTGAAGTTAATAAAACCACATCTACGCTCCACAATGACACAGGAGAGACTGGTCCGCCTTGCAATCATCTCAATAGAGCATGAGCTGGCCCAGACAGTGGACCTTCAGGAAGCAGTTCAAATCTTTGCAACCAAGAAGTCACAGAAAGCACCACTTTGATTATTCAAATAGATAAAAATGCCAGTGTTTGCTATGCAGACAAGAAAAGTTACATTTGCTGTTCAAGAGTCTGAAAGTGAAGTGTTACTTAAAATTTTTGAACAAGGCATTTTAAGTTGTTAATTCTCCTTTATTGGGGTAGGTAGCAAAGATTTGAACTGCCCTGGTGCAGCTGTGGCTGGGAGCCCAAGGGCCCTTAAATCAACCCGGGGCTCCCAGCTGCAGAGGTGGCTAGGAGCCCCTCAGGGCCAGTGCAAGGAAGTTTTGTGCCCTAGGCGAAACTTCCACCTTGCACCTCCTACCCAGCTAACCCTGCCCCCCCCCCACTACACCTAACTCAGCATCCAACCCAGGGAGCACCCCCCGCACCAGCTACCCCCCCCACTGTGACAGCTAACCTCCCCCCACCATCCCCCCATGGCAACTAACTCTGCCATGGGGGACTCCCCCCGACCCCCCCACGGCAGCTAACCCTGCCTGGGGAGACTTCCCTGCCCCCGCCACAGCAGCCAACCCTGCATGGGGAGACTTCCCCCCTCTCCCTCGCTGCTACGGCAGCTGACCCTGCCTGGGGAGACCTCCCCCGCGGAAGCTAACCCTGCTTGGGTAGCCCACTCCAGCTCACCTCAGCTCCGCCTCCTCCACTGAGCATGCGGCGCTGCTCTAATTCTCCTCCCCGCCCAGGCTTGCGGCGCTGATTGGAGGGGATCTAGAGCTGGACTGTGTGCTCAGCAGAGGAGGCAGAGTGGAGGTGAGCTGGGGTGGGGAGCTGTTCCCCTGTGCACCCCCCTCCGATTACTGCGGGCAGCCCTCCCTGCGCGCCCCCCCCCAGCTCACCTCCACGCCACCTCCTTGCCTGAGGGGACTTTTAGGCGCCCCCAACCACTAGGTGCCGTAGATAGCCGCCTAATTTGCCTACATGGTTGCACCGGCCCTGGAGCCCCTGGGGCTCAGAGAAAAATTAAAGGACCCAGGGCTCTGGCTGCCAGAGAGCTCCAGGCCCTTTAAATCCCCATCGCTGGGAGCTCTGAGCCCTTTAAATCCCAGCCCCAGCCCAGCTACCAGAGCCACGGGTGGGATTTAAAGGGCTCTGGGCTGCCTGCAGCTGCTTGAGCTCTGAGCCCTTTAAATCCTGGACCCAGCCCAGTTCCCCGAGCCATGGGCACGATTAAATTCCTGCCGCGGATGTCGGTGCAGCCCGGCACGGTGTGCTGGCTCTTGCCGGTATGCCATATCATACCGGACTCTTATCGGTGTACTTTCACCTCTGTGTCAGTCTCATTCTTAGGTGCCTAATTCTACTCATTTTTTGTAGGAGCCCAACTGCTTAACTCTGGACTGAGGATTCCCCAGGGCAGCGGGGTGCCTGAAGTTGGGTGTTGCAGTGCTGAGCCTTAGTCCCTGCTGTAAGATCTAGCCTCAGCAGGATACTGTGTGGAGGAAAAAGGGATACTGGTTAGGAGAAAGAGGCAGACCAATATTCAACACCTAGCCCTCCCAGTCCTTGTATATACCTCTGCTGTCAGTAGCATCTGTTGTTTGCACTGCACTATATATATATATATATATATATGTATATTGCTTGTAGCTGATAAACTTAAATAGACTAAGGCAGCAGTGACCCTGTCCGGGGTTTTTCCACTGCCGCCCACTCTCAGCCTCGTAAACTAGGGCTGACTCGGGTTTTCTCTGTGACTCCTGCCGTCTCTTGGTACTGTTACTTGCAGGTGTCGTTACCTCCCACGCCCCTCGGCAGCCTGGCTACGTCCTTGGCTCAGGAGCGCTCCGCGCACCCGGCGCAGTCCCAGCGCTGGTTGCACGGTGTCGGGGGACCAGCGGACTTGCTAGGCACGAGACGCGCAGGGTGAGCCTAAGCACAGGCTCTTAGGTGCACAGCACTGTCCTGGGCTTTGTTCTCCCCCTTCCCCTCAGAAAGGGCAGCGCTGCCCCCCCGCACCGTTCCTCTGCGGGGTCTGCTGCCCCCAGCCTTTGTAGCCAGTAATCAGCGTCTCCCTGCACCCAACGCTGCCCATCCGTAACCTGCTCCGAGGATACCCCACACACGTGGCTGGACAACTCCCCAGGCCCGACTCAGCTGAGGGCCCTTTTTTATTAGCTTGGGCCCCGGCTCCGCCTCCTTTTACATTTCCCGCCCCTTTCCCTTTCCGCTCAAGTTCGGGCATCAGGTCAGGGCCGGGAGGCTTCGCTGTGGCTGAGGCGCATGCTCCGAGCTCCCGCGCATGCTTAGTAAGAGCCAAGCAGCCCATCCCGTGATTGGCAGGCTAGATAGCCCCGCCCGCCGTGAAGGCTCCACCCCGCCCGGCCAGCTGGGCTGGAGTCCCCTCCCCGCCCGCCGGAGCCTCCCTCCGGCTCAAACTCCCCCTGAGCTCCAGGAGCGGCGGCCGCTGCTGGTAACTTTCCCCCAAGTGCGGTTGCGGGCAGGACCTATGCGCCCCGGCTGATCGCGGCCCCGGCAGGGCAGTAACAGCGGCCCCGAGCCCGCCCCCTGGCCGGGCGGGGGGCGCTGAGCGGCGGTGGTTGCCCCATGTCCCGTAAGGCCAGTGAGAACGTGGAGTACACGCTGCGGAGCCTGAGCAACCTGATGGGCGAGAAGCGCCGGAGGCAGCCGGACAGCTCGGCCGGCTCCAGCGCGGCAGCGGCCGGGGAGCGCAGCCTGATCAGCGCTGAGTCCTGTTCCAGCATCAACAGCCAGGCGTCCGGCGGGGAGCTGGAGCGGGCGGCCCGGCGGCAGTTCCAGCAGGACGAGAGCCCGGGCTTCGTCTACGTGGTGTCGGTGTTCTCCGCCCTGGGGGGCTTCCTCTTCGGCTATGACACCGGCGTGGTGTCCGGGGCCCTGCTGCTCCTCAAGAGGGAGCTCAACCTGGACGCCCTCTGGCAGGAGCTGCTGGTCTCCAGCACGGTGGGCGCCGCCGCGCTCTCGGCGCTGGCCGGCGGGGTGCTGAACGGGCTGTGGGGCCGCCGACCCTGCATTCTCCTGTCCAGCTGCTTCTTCATCGCGGGCTCCGCCCTGCTGGCCGCTGCCCAGGACAAGGAGACCCTGCTAGGGGGGCGCATCGTGGTGGGGCTGGGCATCGGTGAGTCCTGCGCTGCCAGCCCGCTCCTCTCCCCCTCGATCCCTGCCGCTTCCCCTTCCCTCCCTCTGCTTCTCTGCCCCGGCTCCCCCACCCCCTCCTGCGCCGCGGCTTGTCCCTTTCAGTGACGCGTGACTTTGTTTCAGTATCTCGGCAAGTCTGACCTGAGCGCTGAGAGTCGCTGGCGAGTTCACAGACGAGCCGGGGAAGCGCTGGGAACGAGGGTGCTTTGGGTCTGTCCCCTTCCCTGCCTCCCTCCCTCCCGCTCCGGTCTCCCTCAGGGAAATGCCACTCCTGGCTAGAGTGACAGGAGTTGAGGTTACAGGGGAGGGGCCAGCACTGTTCTGCTTGGGGCCGTCTGGCTACCAGCACTGACCCTCAAAAGTAGGCGACCCCTCGCCTAGGAATGACGTGTATTGTGTAGCGTGAAGGAGTTGAACTGGGAGTCTTTCTTTCCCCTGTGTGCTGTGGAGGAATGACAGGTTTTATCCTGGGCTCATCACTGTCAGGGGCGGCTCTAGGGATTTTGCCGCCCCAGGCACGGCAGGCAGGCTGCTTCCCGCGGACGGGCCGCTGGTCCCGCGGCTTCGGTGGACCTCCCGGAGAAGCCGCGGGACCTGCGGACCGTCCACAGGCAAGTGGCCGGAGGCAGCCTGCCTGTTGCCCTCACGGCGCCGGCAGAGCGCCCCCAGTGGCTTGCGGCCCCAAGCAGGCGCTTGGCGTGCTGGGGCCTGGAGCCGCCCCTGATCTCTGTAGTATCTGAGTACCTTCCAGTAGCATATTAAGCAATGCAGCTACATATCTGACCTGTGTAGTTAGTTCTCTCATTCTCTTCCCCAGAGAGAGAAGCGCTGGCAGTGGACTGACTGGTTTTGTTAGTTTTTCTTTTTAATGTAGGTATACCTGTTGCTATGTGTGTGTTAAAGAAGGCAAGGTCAGAGAATGGGCTTTGGTTAGCATAAAGCCCTGAGGCTTGTGATGGAATGCTAACTGGAGCTCTGCAGTGGACTCATATGGCGTTGGGCAGGTTGCGTTGCCTAGCTCCCACCTTTTTCCCATCTGTAAAATGGAAATAATACTGCCTCCTAGAGTTGGTTATTGGGATTAAGGTCTGCATATGGCTTTGAACCTGAAAAGTGCTATATCAATGCTAAGTATTTGATGAGTGTGAGGACAAGTATCTGTTCCACCACTTCATTCAGGCTCAGTATCCTGTGGTCTGTGTATTTGGCCAGTTTTCTGATTCTCCTCCATCTATAGCAGATGACTATCTGCATGGGTGCTCTCATTTGTTAGAGAACCGTTTTCAAAGCTGAGTGTGGAATGTTGCTTCTCATGAAACTGCCTCCACAGATTTTTTACTTTTGGAGTCATGTGCCATGCCATAAAAAGCATTAAAGCAGTTAGCTGTGGGAAGAAATGAGCTGTGATGTGTGGGTGGAGTGGCACCTGGATATTAGTAGGTTTTTAATAATTCCAGAATTTGTACAGAATGAGAGACATTATCTCCACAGATCCCTATTCTTGGTAGTTACTTACCATTAAGTGTCGTTGTAATTTACTGAAATATTGATTAGGAATTATGACTGGGTGGAGATGGAAAGCAAGTTTAGTATCAAGTAGTAGCTACCCAAACCACAAAAGAACATATCCTTAGGCCAGGTCTACTCTGACAAGTTAAGTTGACTCAGTTACATTGCTCACAAGCACATAGTTAAGTCAATCTAACTGGAGGTCTAGACAGCACTAGAACAATTCTGTTGACCTAGCTACAGCCTGTCAGGGAGGTGGATTAACTACAGTGATGGGAGACCCTCTGCTATAGTGAGTGGCTACGCTGAAGAGATACAGCTACAGCTGAAGATGTGCTGCTGCATTTGTTTAAGCATAGACATAACCTCAGACTATTCACGTTGGCGCACTCCACAACCATTTTATACTAGTGCAAGTCTCAGGCAAATATTTTAAGCAACGTGTTTTGGGAACATCATCTTTCTTATTGGCCTCTAGTTGGTATGGGATTGTATTCCCTCATTCCAGCCCACCTAAAATGGGAGGAGTGCTGTCGCTTCTGGCTTATGCAGTGGAATGGGGGAGAAGTTGTTCTCTGCTATTCCCTTCTCCAGCTTCCCGGTTTTTTTGAGGGTCCTTCTCTATGAATATCTCCCTTCTCAATTCTAGAGACAAAGAGAGTGATTAAAAGTAGAGAATATGAAAAAATAGATTCTGGATTAACACACTTAAAGAATGTGTTAAGGTGTCTAACCTCATAACCTCTGTGGTTTTCTGCTCTGTCTTGCTCCACTGGACACATACTGAAGGTGTAACTATGAAAATACACTAATAAGCTAGTAGAAATTCTTTGGTTCAGCTAGACAGTATTTGCTTTAGAAACCAGAGAATCAGGATTTAGATTCCATTAGTGCCTCCTTGAGCAGAATGAATTGCTATTTTGTTTGTTTTTGGTGTGTAGTTCTTGATACACATCTGTATGGACTGTAAATACAGGTAATTCTACCTGATGTCTTCTTTTCCAAGGTGTACTGGATGAGCTTAAAATGTGGACAATACTTACTCCATTTTAATCTTGATGCGGGGGGTCAAGGGCGGGGGGAGTTCTGCTACATGCCAAAGGAGTCCTAAATAACACTTTGTGTCTCTAATATTCTGGGACCCACACAGTTACAACAACATTGCACTCCACACGTCACTTTTCAGTTGCCTCACCTTCTCTCCAGACTTAAAGCTTTTATTGACACCAACCTTCATCTAAGTAAGATTGAAGGGCTCCAAAGATCCCATCCAATGTGGCTCCTTTGGTTTTTGGGAGTTCATTCTTCCTTCTCTCTGTTGCACTTTCAGCTGTTGTGTAGAAGAACTCAGTATGAGACTGAGTGTTATTTCTCAGCCATTAAATGAGTCCATTTTTTGAGAATTCTGTAACTTGTTACCAACATACTTGCTGTGATGCAATTCAGTTTTTTTTTTTTTAAAGGAGAAAAGTTAAACTAAGTCATAGTCAAGGTGTTCCAGTTAAATTTACTACAGTGATAATGTACAAAACAATCAGAATATATACTGTATACCCTGGATGGAAAGCTTTTGATGCCGTTGATACCCACAAATATTAAGGTTGAGAATGATTTTTTTTTTTAACTCTAGGCCCTCGTACTTTGTGTGTGGGCTTATTTCTATATTCCCTACAGTGTCGTCATGGATACATACAATGTATGTTGTTTACCCTATATGTTATATCGAGGACAGTAAGGAAAATTGCATCGTTACCATAAATACTTGTTTCTTTTATAATGTTCTGATGGTAATGGGGGTTTATGAACAATTGAAGATTCGATTTAATTTGTACTATTTACCTTTTGCATCTGAAAAGTTTAACTTTATTTTTGTTCCAGCTTAGAGTCTCAATGTAGTCCATTGGCAAACTTCTTTTGACTTCATTTACTTCAATTAATTCCAGTGTCAGTGAGATGCTCTTGTTGACACTGACATTTATGCTGTGCTCAGGATTGTCAAGGACTGTCTCAAATCCGTGTTTGTACCATGGCTTCTAGTTTTGGTGGGCATTGCACCAGTGAATATCAGACGAGATGCTGCTATGGTCTTGGAGTACAGCAAGATCCCAATGGCACTGGACCTGCCAATACAGCAACACCGTAATCCACTGCTGCTCTCAGGACTCAAATCCAAGAAGCTTTTTTGGGTACATGTGTCAACACTACAGGGCAATGGAAAGGACACGAGCTCATGCTGGTTCAAATCATGGGCCATTTGTGACATCCCAAACAAAGACCTGATTCAGGATCCAACCAAGAGGTCCCAGGATTTTGCCTTTCTCATACTCAGTGGACTGCACTCAACGATGTTCAGACAATGCACGGAAGTTGTGGATATCTCTTCCACAAATGGAAAGGTCAAAGAATCAAGAAATTGTGACTGGTGAGGTACAAACCATGTGATACATCATGAACAACTGTCCAGTTCATGCTTACAGTGGTGGCACTAGGAGGATCCATTTAGCTACCCCGGAAGCATTAAAATGGCTTTCGAATCTCAAAATGCAATTATAATGCCAGCCCCTTGCTTTTCAAATACCGTATGAAAGAAGACTTACTTCAATGGAACTAGGACAGACTGGTTCTTTGTTTTTGGTATTTTTTTTAATTTGTTTTTGCATTTGAAGATCTATACAGACCTGATTCTACACTCTCTTGCAAAGGTGTTCGTTATGCTGGTGTCAAACCAGAGTAGAAGGAGATTTTTGACTCCATGTTTTTGAATGCAACAGGGCTTTGTGGGTTGAAGTACAGACTGGAAATCAGGAGGTCAGGGTTTTATTTGTGATAGTCACAGACGTCCTGTGTCACCTTAAGTAAGTGACGTTACCTCTCTGTGCTTCCCTTTTCCCATCTGTACAGCAGAGATAATGCTTGTCTTGCAGGGCTTTTGTAAAGTAAATGTGCTGAGATTCTTGGATGGAAGGCACTGCAGAAACTAAATAAAATTGTTGACCTCTTTCAAATGTGGCGGTTCTTTATACATGTGATATTTTGATATTGCTTATTTTTTTAGAAAATGAGACGTTAGTCATTCATTCATAACAATCTGAGCAAAAAAGTTATTAATAGAATATGTAGTGATTCCAACAGGATTTGAACAACCCACAACCTTCTGTATAAAAGTAATGATGCTCTTATCCAGCAAGCTCTACATAGTGTGTTTTTTTTGTTTTTTGTTTGTGTGTGTGTGAGAGAGAGAGAATTTTTGGAGTTTTAAATTAGCCACCAGAGGGAGCTTGGATAATCTCATGAAAGCAACAGAAATTTGGAGATATGCAAAATGTAGACATTTTTAGTCAATATTTCTGTCAGATCAACCAAACTGGAATCCTGGTATTACATATGAAAAGAAAAGGACAGCAGATGAACAACAATTTATTCCTCTTTCTGCCATATATTTTTGCATAAGAAGTGTGCCTGTTTAAAAAGAGTTTTTTTTGTAATGTTATTGTTGGAAAACATAAGTGTAACTGAACTGGATGTGTGATACAATTCATTCCTGTATGGAAAGCAACAGCAAGGAAGAAAACCACTATATAGCCTGCTAAACTTGCGACATTTAAACCTAGCCTAATTTCATCTGTATGCAATTTTTATATTCTGGTGGTTATTTAAGATGCAGGTCTCTCTTTAGCATTGTCTATATCCCCAGTCCTTTTCATGAAACAGCAGGGTAGGAATGAATGGTCTTGCATTTGAATTAGGATTGCACTGTTACAGGTGAATGACAACGTTCGGGATCCAAAATAATCTGCCTCCCTATGGAAAAAAAAGGTGGTAATCAGGACTTCATATGCAAATTGAGCTTTCTTCTTTCTGCTTCCACCCGTGTACCATTGCAGACTATGGATTTACCCTGCCCTCAGCTACCTAGCAGAGCATATTTAGTAAAATGAGTTTTGTACATGTGCAATAGCTGTGGTGTGGTCTGAAACATGCAGTGAGGTTCACTAATTCAGCTCATTCAGTCCTAGTAAATTGTCCATATCTTCTTAATTCCATGGATTCCTAATTATATATTCAAATTATAACATAGTTTTAGATGGTGTGTGTGTGTGAGGGGGGGTGTTTGAGGTGGCAGAGATGAAGGGTTTGTTGGAGTAAGAGTGAGTAGAAGAAGAGGGGAACCTGAGACTTAAGTAGGGAAAAAATGAGATGTCTAGAAGGTCCTGACTTGACTTATTATAATTTCTTTGTTTTTGTTTGTACATGGTTGGTTTACTACATTCAGTAGGTCCCTAGGATAAGGGAAGGGAGAAACTATTGTTACTTCTCTTGATGTGAGCAGTTAGCCAAATTTGCAGTGTTGGGGTTTGTTCAGTTAGGAGAAATTGATAAGTCAGTTATCTTTCATGTAATATTGTTTATTTACAAAGTACTCCTTCTGGTATTCTGCACCACTATGCAATGTAGAATTAGCGTGGAATCAGTGTTTCCCCTAAATTTTTATTTTTCCCCACAGAATTTGTGATCCCCCCCCACCCCCCCAGCACTCCCACCTGCTGTCAGTCCCAGCCACCTTGGGCTAACAGCAGGAGTGTCATTATATTGTGTCATTTTGACAAATAAAATATGCAGAATTTTAAAATATTCATAGAATTTTTAATTTTGATGCATGTATATTCTTTATGTTCTGAAGTTCTGTGCCCTAGAATACAGTAGGGGACAATTTCTTTGCTCAGTGTTTAGAAGCCTGCCTTTCAAACCAGCACTCCGCACCTAAGCGCTTTTTTTTTTTTTTTCCCCCCCCCCTTAGCTGTGTCTCAGGGCCACGTTACCTCCACTTAAGTTACTGTCTGCTTGGCAGGCTTTCTGCTTCTCTCTGACTCTGTCCTGTCTCCCTCTCATACGCTTACCCAAACAACACCAGCTGAACCCCTGCCCAAATACCCTCAGGAATTTGAGCTATGTCTACTCTGCAATTAAAAACCCATGGCTGGCCCATGCTGGCTGACTCATGCTAAGGGGCAGTTTAATTGCAGAGTAGATGCTCTGGGGATAGAGCCTTGTCTTCAGCCCAAGAACCCTGCAAGGTGGAAGGTCCCAGAGGTCAGGCTGCAGTCCAAGCCCAAATGTCTACATCCCAGTTGAACTGTCCACATCCTGAGCTCCATGAGCCCAAGTCAGCTGTCATGGGCTATCTACTTACTGTGTAGACATACCCTGTATGGTCTTGGATGTCTTTGTTTTGGCTGGAAACATGCTTCCACGTTTTGTGATGAAGTCCACTTAACTGTCTTAAATACCTGATTACAATGGCGTCTTTACACCTTAAAAATGTAAGGTGATAGTTATGCCCCATGCCTAATAACAAGGTTTAACCTACGCCATAGCAATATACTCCTGAAGCTCACAAAAGGAGGGTCTTTATCGCCATTTGAAAAGTTAGGGAAAGTAGATATGTCGAGCAGCTTGACACATTTAGTAGTGATTACCGAATCTCTGTCATCTCTCACTTCCTGAACAGTGTATCAGTTGGCAATGTGCCCACACTCCAGCGGCTGGTCTGCCTTCTGTGCTCCCCTTCCCTCTGCTTCCTCCTTTTCTGCCAGTTTGAAGCATACCTTTCCTGTGACACCAGCATTCAAAATGCTTACCAAATGTAGGAAATGTTTGTCATAGAGCTTTTCAGCCTCTGTACTTCAGATAGATTAAATAATTTAGCCTTGTGTTTTTACACACACACCATATTCAATCTAGCATCCTTCTTCTGGATCACCATCCTGTCTTGTAATCTCCATAAGGCTAATCAAGTTACTGGAGGAAGCAAGGGTTAGGATTAAAAAGGGTTGTGCATCAGAGGTTGGGGTATAATTGGTGGAGGGTCTCCTGAGGGAGAGACTGAGTCCCCTTGACAGCGAGGGTCAGCACCAAATATAATCTTGACATTAATGCTTGACCAAAGTATTGTCAATATTTTCTGACCCCGTTTGTACTCCCCTGTTTTAAGATGTTTCAAATGCTCTGGACCATTTTTTTTATATACTGATAACACTGTAAAATCCCCACTAACAATGTGAGTTTGTCCCTCTCTAGTAGCTACACAGTATCTGGAGGTTTGAGCCTGCTCCTGCCTTTTGAATTACAGGGCTTAGGACCACATTTTTAAAGATATTTAGGCATTTAGATGCAGATAGGTCCACAGCATTATTTTAAGTGTGTGTGTGTGTGTGTGTGTGTGTGTATATTCCCTCCCCACACCCCAAAAAGGGTGTAGGCTCTTAACTCCCCTGAGCTGAAGCAGTAGCGGCTCATGCTTTTAAATCTAGAGGTCTGGAGTTCATTCTCCCAGAGAGGGGTGTCATTGTGAACAGCCCTGTGATGGTATTCTAGCCCCACTCTGAACCTTAGAGTCCAAAAGATGGGGTACCGGCATGAATCCCCCTAAGCTTAATTACCACTTAATTAGATCTTGTAGTGCTGCCACCAACTAGGACTTGGAGTGCCTGGTACACTCTGGTCCGCCCAAAACCCTCCCTGGGGACCCCCAAGACCCAGACCCCCTGGATCTTAACACAAGGAAAGTAAACCCTTTCCCTCACCAGTGCCTCTCCTAGGCTTTCCCTTCCTGGGTTACCCTGGAAGATCATTGTGATTCAAACTCCTTGAATCTTAAAACAGGGAGGAATGTCCCTTCCCCCGTCCTTTTCCCCTCACCCAGAGGCAATACAGATTCAAGCTCCGTGAATCTAAAACAAAGAGGAAACTTACCTCTCTCCCTTCTCCCACCAATCCCCTGGTGAGTACAGACTCAGTTCCTTTGAGCCTTAACAAGGGGAAAAATATCAATCAGGTCTTTAAAAACTAAAAACGTTTAATAAAAGAAATAAAAAGTAAAAATATCTCTGTAAATCAAGATGGAATATTACAGGGTCTTTCAGCTTATAGAAACTAGAGAGAAGCCTCCCCCAGCAGAAATACAATTTAAAATACTTCCAGCCAGATACACATTTGCAAATAAAGAAAACAATCAAAAAGACTAAACCACCTTTCTACTTTTGTACTTACTAAATTCTAACAGAAGATTAGAGAGCCTGTAGGTACTTGTGGTCACTCTCAGAACGCAGAGAGAACAACAGACAAAGAAAAACACACACAACAAAGACTTCCCTCCACAGAGATTTTTAAAGTATCTTGTCTCCTGACTGGTCCTCTGGTCAGGTGTTCCAGGTTCACTGTTTGTTAACCCCTCACAGGTAAAAGAGACATTAACCCTTAACTATCTGTTTATGACACGCCCTATAAGGGGTAAAGACCTGAGCTGTCAGAATGGGTTACATACTCCTTGTGACCAGAGATGCTCATCCCAAGCTTTTAGAGGTCCACAGCTATTCAGATCCTCACATGAATCTGAAGGGATTCAGTGCCTGCATCTAAAGCATGATCTGCTAGTGCATGAGCTGAAATACAGGTCCATTAGCTCAAAGGCAGTATAGACTCATAAATGACTGTCTGTGATGTAGCCCTTAGAGGGGGACAAAGAGCCCCATGATTTAGGATAGGTTACGGTTGCATCTTCTGAAGACTTCTACCCTCGTAGTAAGCAGAGTCCCAAACCCTCTGCCATTGTATTGATGTAACTCCTGGATGCTGTTTCCATAGTTTGTCATAAGTAACATTGTGTCAACATACAGGATGTTAAATTTTAGGAACCTTAACTACTAATACAAAACGTAAGACCACTTTTAACTCACACTTGTCCTAAATGCTCATACCAAAGAATTGTACATGTTCAATTACATTCCTCAGACTGTTTTAGTGCATTTATTAATAAGAGGTCTGCAGAAAATGTGACTTTTTGGAAAATATTTCATCACATGGAGCTTTTTGAAATAGTTACAATTAACCTCATTTTTCCTTCCAAGTGCTCTAGGAAATTCATGTAGCTCATATATGAATATGCATTTGAAATTGATCTTTTAACTCAACACACAGATCTTGCATAATACTTTCAAGTTGTTCTGGAAATCTGTGTGCAAACTTTATTATGTGGCACTAGAGTTTCATTATAATACATACATTTCTTGTACAATGTGTAGATCAAAGTATTTTAGTTCATGTTGTTACGAAACATATGCCATAAAACACGTGCGCCTCTTGGATCCAGGTTAGCATGTTGTAAAAACATCATCTTTTGCGCTTACTGACTGTAATTTTAACTCTGCAACCTCAGCGTTATATTAGCATAATGTTTACGTTTAACTTCCTGTGAGGAGGGGGTAGCAGAGGAGAATTGTCCGTTTTAAAAAAAAAAAAAAAAAAAAAAAAACCAAATAAAAAACAATTTGTTCTTCAACTACTTTATAACTTTTTTTACACACATTGCCAAATTCATGCAGTTATTATGTATGAACTCATTTTCAAAATGCATTTTTTCCAAAGGGGGGAGATCAGTGACATCAGTCTAGCAAGTATAAACAAACTGCTTAAATGGAAGTGTTTATAAACAGGTGTGTGTGTGTGTGTTATATAAAATCAAGGGTATTACTGAAAGGCAACCATAGCAATAGCTTGGAGCTTTGTCCGCTCTATAACACTTTCTGGTATGCATTATTAGAATTGAATCTGTATGTAAATTTACTCCTAAGAGAGTACTAATGTGTATCTTACACATATGTCTACAGGGAGGACAAAATTCCAAAATACTTTCCTTATTAATTATTAAAAGTTGGCATTGAAATCCCTAGATTAATTTTTTCTTTTGAGCTGTGAGAATCACTAACATTTCGATATTTGGATTCAGATATTTGACCTGATCTAGAAGCCCCTTTTCAATAACAGTGGTTCCATATTCTTGTGTAAGCGAAGTGAGTGAAGTTTCAGAAAATTAGGTTCCATTAATCTTTAGGAATTACGTTTAGTAGAAATACAGGGTTCTGCCAGGGCCTCCCAGAGGATTCAGGGGGCCTGGGGCAGAGCCGGGTCAGCAGGTCCCTTTTTGAAGGAAGGACCAGCTGCTGAATTGTCACCGAAGAACGAAGCGGCAGTGGTAGAGCAGTCTAAGTGCTGCTGATCATGGCTCCTCCTCCCACCCCGCTCCCCCGCCTGCCGCTTGTGGCACTTGTATTCACCGGGCAGCACTCTGAAGCTTGGGCAGCACTTCCGTGGCAGGTCTTTCACTCGCTCCGAGTCTTCTGCCTCACTGAAGGACCTGCTGCTGAAGACCCGGAGCAAGTGAAGGGGCTGCTGCCGAAAACCCAGAGCGGTTCACGGGGCCAGGGGCCTGGGGCAGATTGCCCCACTTCCCCTCCCCTCTGGGCAGCCTTGCAGCTTGGAGACCCAATACAACAGCTCTGAAAAGTGGGGTGTTTTTTTCAGTTGAGGTTGCTTACCAGATTATATATTTGCTATACATATCAAGCCTAGCATCAAAGAGGAAAACTTACCGGTGAATTTACAACCATGTATGTGTTTTTAAAATATAATTTTACAAAATAGGATGGAAAATGCATGGTAAAGACTTCATTTTTGTTTGCTTCAACTCAGTTAGTTTAACAGTTCAGTTGTACCCACTAAAACCAATTCACACAATTTTAACAATAGAGGATGCTTTCATGCATTTAAAAGTGACAAACCAGCAGATGTTTCACTATGATTGTGCTTCAATCACTGCTTCCTGGTAACAAACTAAATCCCTAAAGTAGATTAATCCCTAAAATTTCCAAGATGTGCATCACTTCCTATGGGATGAGGGTACGGTGGACCATACTTGGGATGAGAACTTTTGAATTAATGAACCCATTAAATTATGCTTCAAAGGAAGAAGATAAAGAATGGATCACAGCAAGTAGCTATTGTGACATTTCTTCCTATGTAAAGGAGATACGATGTTACAGTGTGCCTACTGAGTCTGCAGTGAGGAAACCATTGCAGGATTATTGATTGCATGCTACGGATATGACTGTCTTACAACGGTTGAGCTACACATGCAGAGCAACACAATT
This sequence comes from Chelonoidis abingdonii, assembly GCF_003597395.2. Taxonomy (NCBI): domain Eukaryota; kingdom Metazoa; phylum Chordata; order Testudines; family Testudinidae; genus Chelonoidis; species Chelonoidis abingdonii. The sequence goes on from NC_133769.1 coordinate 31,153,250, forward strand.
TCCAAAATTATTTTGGTGCATCCTCATAAAACATGAGTTATGATTGTGGTTACGGTGCATTCTGAGGCCACTGATGCTCAACTTCCGTAACACCCATTACTTTTACCGGGAATAGGCTTTTTCACCTCATGAAGAATTCTGAGACTATTTTCTCCTAGTGAAGAATGCTGAGACAGTTGTTTTGCTACTGTTTTATAGGACCAGATAGTATCACTTCCATTGCCAACATACAACTATTTCCTAAGGGATTGGATGACGTGGGAGAATGGTATTGTTGTGTTGCGCGTCAGAAAAGATTTCAGTAGTGGGGAGTGTGTGCATTTTTTCAGTCTCTACTTACAGTGGATGGTGCCTAGGATTTTGCCTCTGTACAAGCAGTGAAGCTAGTTTCCAAGTGCCTACTCTAGTTGTTATCAAGCTGAGATGCTAGCCCAAGGAGAGCACCAATTTTGGACAGGAATCCAGTGTATTTTTGGGGGAATGACTACTCCTACTTTTCTGCATGTTTTGTGATTCAGCTTACGTTTATCACCAAAAACCTCTTAAAATAGGTCTGATGGGTTGGATCACAGAAACCCTCTTGGGAGATGCAACCTAATGTGCCAAGACTACTTCTACCCCTACTTCCCCTGCCAGGTCAGGACTCCAGCACCCTGTCTTGCTGAGCCAGATACACCCATCTGTTCCAGCAAAGACCTAGGGTCTGAATTACTTACCCCAAAACTGCAGGTTTACCTGAAAGCAGCTAACAGAAGTGTTCCTGTCTTTAACACTCAGATGCCCAACTCCCAATGGGGTCTAAACCCAGAAAAATATATACAGGGTAAAAAACTTATGTAGGGTAAACTCATAAATTGTTCGCCCTCTATAACACTGATAGAGGTGGACAGTTGTTTGCCCCCCCGCTTCCCCCTGGTATTAATACATACTGAGTTAATAAGTAAAAAGTGATGTAAAATGTGCAAATCTATGTCTAATCAAACTGCATACAGATAAGATCCTCACCAGTTCCAGAATGCTCATTTTTACAGGCTAATCTCCTTTTAGCTGGGTCCAGCAATCACTCACACCCCTTACAGTCACTGTCCTTTGTTCCAGTTTCTTTCAGGTATTCTGGGGCATGTGGGGAAAGGCTCTTTCTTTAAACAGCTGAAGACCAAATGGAGGGGTCTCCCAGTGGTTTAAATAGACTTTCTTTTGTGGGTGGAGACCCCCTCCTCACTCTTATGCAAAGTCCAGCTCCAAGATGGAGTTCTGGAGTCACCTGGGAAAGTCACATGTCCATGCATGACTCAGGGCTTGGCTACACTCGAAACTCCAAAGCGCTGCCGTGGCAGTGCTTTGAAGTGAGAGTGTGGTCGCAGCGCCAGCGCTGGGAGAGCTCTCTCAGCGCTGCAGATACTCCACCTCCCCGTGGGGATTAGCTTGCAGCGCTGGGAGCGCACTCTCAGCGCTAGGGCAGTGTTTACACTGGCGCTTTGCAGCGCTGTAACTTGCTGTGCTCAGGGGTGTGTTTTTTCACACTCCTGAGCGAAAAAGTTGCAGCGCTGTAAAGCACCAGTGTAGCCAAGGCCTCAGTCTTTACCGGCAGAAGCCATTGTCCACATGGCATCTTGTATGTCTCCAGGAAGACTTCTTATGTGGATCGGAACATTCCAAGATGCATTGTTCCCCAAGTGCTTCCTGACCGGGTACTTAACTTTGCAAATTCCTTCCTAAAGAAGCTGACCAAATGCCTCACAAAGCTTGCTTAGAAATCAAGCAAGTATACAGCCAATATTCTTAACCTCAAGTACAAAATGATATATGTGTACAAATAGGATGAATACATATAGTAGACCAGGAGTTGGCAACCTTTCAGAAGTAGTGTGCTGAGTCTTCATTTATTCACTCTAATTTAAGGTTTTGTGTGCCAGTAATATGTTTTAACATTTTTAGAAGGTCTCTTTCTATAAGTCTATAATATATAACTAAACTATTGTTGTATGTAAAGTAAATAAAGTTTTTAAAATGTTTTAAGAAGCTTCATTTGACATTTAAATTAAAATGCAGAGCCCCTCAGACTGGTAGCCAGGACTCGGGCAGTGTGAGTGCCACTGAAAATCAGCTCGTGTGCTGCCTTTGGCACGTGTGCCATAGGTTGCCTACCCCTGTAGTAGACCATAACCTTTACAGAGATATGTTACATGGCACAGGCAGCACAAAACATATTCCAGTTATGTCCTATTCTCATAAAGCATTATGGGGTACAGCATCACAGTAGGTTTTTGCTCTTATGATATACAGAAAAAATGAATTTAAAAAACCCCAAACCTATGTTCTGACTTCAGAAATATCAGCAATATTCCCTGATTTTTGTTGGAGAATTTAAGCTTTTAGATATGTATTAGGAACTCCCACCTTAACTGATTCTATAATAAGGGGATCCTTTCTCCTGTGCGTTTATAAAAATACGGTTTTAACAAAAAAAAGCTTTAAACAAATCTAAAAAACCTCTTGTCCTATAATTTACTTGGCCCCTTACGTATCATGATCATAACATCACCATTTCTCCAGTCATTGTTGTTTTTTGGTGTAGATGAGACCTGAATTTCTTCTTAAAAAAAATTAAACTTTCAAGGCACTCTTTTTATAGTCTTAAGAAGCAGCTTGTGGTTTTTTTTGTGTGTGTTTGTTGTTTTTTTTTTGTTTTTTTTCCCCAGTTCTTATTTTAACCAAGTGCAGAAAGTCTTTCTGGATATCTTCTAAAACAACTTTAATTTTCATTCTTTGCCCAATAGCTTCTGATGCCTTTATGTTGCTTCCTTTGTTGTTTACCGCTCTTGCCTAGTGGTTTGCTCGATAGAAAACCTACCATCTTAACCAAGTCTATTTGAGGTAGAATAACAACTTGAGCTTTACCTAGAGTCCACTCTAACCAGTTTTGTTTGTGCATGTCTCCTAAAAGTCCTAAACAGGAACAGTGGATTTTTCTATTTTGGTTCTTTTCTGCTTGTTTTAATTTTTGTCTTCAATATATTCTCAATCACAAAAGCATGGATCTGATCTTGGATGAGAGTGGTCTTTAACCACCTAACAGATTTTATTTCTGGACGGGCTGGATGTTTCTAGGGCTTTTCCTACATTGGCCAAAATAAGACCCAAAGTTGACCATCACTGTAATTCCATGGAGAGACGCTGTAGTGTTAAGGTTCAGTCATAGTTAGCTAGTGCCCGCTAACTCAAACTTTAGACAAACATGGTGGTAAAAAACAACCGTGTCCTGACTACTTTACAGCTTCTCTTATGGCATGGACTGCTGTGATCTGTGGATCCTATTTTTTGTTTTTGTTTTTTGCCAGTGTAGACTCTCACTGTCAGCCTGTAACAGTGCATTGATTCAAGAGTTACCTAAAATGGGCCAATATTTTGAGTGTGCCTAAGAGAAAATTAGGAGTGAAAGGGTACAATTATGTATGGAGAGTTAAAAAAACAAAACAAAACACATTGAGTTAGTAGATATGGCTGTGAACTCTGAATTCCTGGCAGTTGATAACCAATTATGCTAATGAAGATTTAAAAGATTGAAACTAGAGTGAATTCAGAAATAGCTAAAGGCGGTACAAGCCCCAAGAGTGAGGCTTAATACAATCTGCAGAACACACAAGATGCATCATGGGACACTTGGAGACACAAGGTGACACTATTAGGCTTTTCTACCATGTAGGGGCTTCATCTTTTTGGCCATTCTTTAATGAAGAAGTTCATGCTAACATGCTGTATTTATCATGTTTTTGGCCTAGTTATGATTTATATTCTGCTCAATTACTACTTTTCATTTTCAATTAAATTTTCTATGCCAACCAACCTTTTGAAATATAAGTACTGTAATGGTTTATTAAGGAATTTGCAGTAGGAGTCTAGCATCCATGTAGAGAGAAGACTCCTTTTTTTTTAAATTGTTTTTCAAGAGAGTCGGAAAGAGATGAGCATCTAGGCACTTGCTTTAACTGAGGGAGCTTTGGATGCTTTAAGGGGGAGCCCAGGGAGAGAGTCATAACCAGGAGGGGTGCTGAGGTGACCAGGCAAACTGAATGAAAAGTTAATATAGGACAGAAAGGTACGTTTGCCATTTTAAACTTCAAAGCTGGCCTCAGTGTGTGCACTTTGGCAAATGCTTGCACTAAGGTACCTTTTTATGTGTTTACAGGTCCTTGCTTAGGGACTGAGGTCAGTAGTAGCTATGTGAGTGCAGGAGTGGGGAATCTGCCTGAGGTGAAAAGGTAAGTCTAGTTTTATTCACTACTGAGTTGGACCTATAAGATTTTTTTTCCTTGTACATAGATTCCCTCCTCCTGCATTGGTCATAGGTGCTGCTGACCTCACCAGTTCAGTTCACACTGGGACAGTTAACTCTCAAGGGGAAGCTGGAAAGTACAGGACAACAACTTCAGGAACCTGCAAAAGAACTAAAATGTTACAGGTGTCCAGGCATGAGCCATGTGATTTTTTTTTTTTTTTTATTTACATTTTGAAAAAATAGGGTCCTGCTTTGTGGTGGTATCTGTCTTATGTAAGAGGGGAGTAATGTGCAGAGAAAACAAATCCTATCCATTCTAAATCCTAATTACTGACTTCATTCTTATAGTGTGGTAGCTGGGTTGGTCCCAGGATATTGGGGAGACAAGGTGGGTGACATATCTTTTTATTGGACCAACTTCTTCTGCTTGTGTCAGAGACAAACTTTCAAGTTTACATAGAGTTCATCAGGTCTAGGAAAGATACTCAGGGCAGGTCTACATTTAAAATGTTGCATCAGCACAACTTCAGCGAGAGACGGTAGCTGTGTTGACAGAAGCAGCTCTCCCACTGACATAGTGCGGTCTACACAGGTGGTTGGGTTGTTATGACCGGGTGCCTGGGATAGTTTATGCTGAGAATGCCACGCTCAGGGCAGACAATCCCCCAAACTGGTGGTTTATTCTATAATTAGATTCACCAAGCTAGTAACAAAAGAGCGTCTACAGTACCATGCTGGTTAACCAAAAGCCAAACACAGTCTCCTTTAGGCATTCCAGTCCTTGATTCCTATCCAGACACCAAATCTAACATAGATGTTATTGAAAACCCATTTCACCATATGTGAGGTTCTTACTGATCCCAAAGGATCAGACACTTGCCCTAGATCAATGTGTATGTTAGATCTTACCCAAATATGCTGTCAGCCAATCCTTAGTAAACTAACTGAAGATTTAATAATAAAAGAAAAGAGGGTTATAAATGGTTAATAGATCATAGAAATGATTGCAAAGTCCTTGTAGCAGGTTTGTAGTAGTGATGGAATAGACTGCTGGCTTGTAAAGTCTCTGGTAACTTCCAAAAGATTGAAGGTCCTCTGTCCATAGTTCAGCATGCTCCTTTTAGTTGTAAACTGACAATCCAGAGAATTAGAGCAAGAAAGAGGCAAAGCAGGGCTGTCTTGTGCATGGAAATTTATTATTCCAAACAAAGCCTGCAGCCCATGTGAATGGAAAGTTACTGGCCCGAGATGGAGTCTGAGGTCACAAGTGCATAGCCAGTATTCATAACTTCAGATACAAGGATGATACGTGCATATAAATAAGATATTCATACTTGTCAATGTAAAAACTATTATTTGCTACTTTACATGACATACTTTTGTACAAGATTTATTGCAGTTGTATTACAGTGATAGCAGCAGTGATATAAATGGTCATATTTCTTATGCATAGCATCCCATGTATAGCTACATTACTCAGGAATGTGGGTTTCTCTCACCCCTGAGCGACAGTTATACCAATATAGGTCTCTAGTGTAGACCTGGCCTCATAGTGTGTCAGCTAAATAGAAGAGTGGAACAGATAAGGAGTTAACATGTGTTGCAGGAGACCATTCAAGGGAAAGTGGGCAGCTAACACCTATATAGTCGTCGGACAAAAGAGGGTTAGTGGGTTACAGATTGTTGTAACGAGCCATAAGTCCAGTGTCTTAAGTTCATGATTTCCTGGGGTCTAGCAGAATTGTGAATGTACGTTCCCAGGTTCATCTTTTGAAGCTGTTGTACAGGTTTCTTTTGAGGACGAGAACCGAGAGGTCAGATGAGAGTAATTGTTTTGAGAAAAGTATTCAGTCACAGGTGATATGGTGTTTTTTAATCTTTAGTGCATAAAGCAGAGGACTGGGAGTCAGGACCTGGGGTTCTGTTCCCAACTCAACAGCTGGCTTGCTTTAAGCAAGTAATTAACTTCCTCTACTGTAAAGTGGGACTAATACCATCTCTGCCAAATACTTTGAAAGCTCTTGCTGAAAGGTGATATAAGTGCAACTTTATCTAAAATCTATTTTCTAAACAATTTTCTAAAAAAACCTGGAATTATTGAAAAAACCTAATTAAAAATGTGATCTTACGTTGTCACATGATCTCTACTCTTTAGGTTCAAGCCTCTCATTGGCTTTTATCCCAGAGCTAACTTTTAGAAAGTTATGAGTATCTGAAAAGACTTAAAATGGAAATTCAGCTTCACCTATAAATGTAGCGTCAGTAGAATTACTATGGGTCTGATTCTGCATTGTGCTGAATGTCCTTGATTCCTGTTGAAATCAATAATATTTGGGAATGATGTTCTCTCTTTAGGCTCTCTCTCTCTCTCTCTCTCTTCCCCTGGTCCATTCCATTCACTCTTATCCTGGGAGCAAACGAGTTTGTTTTTGTTTTTAAAGCAGGCTATTCAGTCTTTTTCTTAGTGGTATCATCAACTTTTGCAGAGAGTGTATAAGGCAATTCAGTGTGAGAGATCTCCAGACCATTTCACTGAAGCTGCTGTTCTGTGCAGAAATTCTATCCATTCAAGATTAAAATATCACAGTGTGGGTCAGATGTTTGGCCCACCGAATGCTAGTAAGCAAACTACTGAGGAAGAATTGTCTTCAGACCTTAGCCTTCCTGAATAAAGAGAATACTAGTGTTATCTGTGAGTGCTGCAGGTCTGATGGAAGACACAAATGGCTAGCTATGAGCTGTTGTGGGAGAGCTGCAGGAATTGCTCTCCTGTAGTGACAGACAGCCTATTTTTGTATTCTTCTAGTGTACCTTTGAGACTTGCATAATGGAAGGGCATGGTAACGAAACTTTCCTGAAAAGCTAGCTTTTCGGCTTGTAGCCTTTAATTTGAATAAAAACTTGCTTTGCAGTATGTGTTCATATCTTTGGAACAAATACGATTTTTCAGAAGGTGTTAAATGCAAGAAGTAGGACTAACCTAGAGCCAGCATGGACAGAATACAAAAGGACGTAGATAGCTGAGAGACACAGGTAGATAAATAAGAGTGTGACTGTGGCAGGGCCTGGGTCTGTGCAGCTCACTAAACAGAAGAACTCACTGGAATATTCTGTGTAAATATATAATAGATTTTATGGCTTATTTTGGGGCTTTTTTTATTCAGTGCAAATAAGACTTCAGTCTCTGGCCTCATTCTCCTTACCTAGCTGAACGGACTTAATATGATCTCAGTGTTTAAACAGGGCAACTCCTGTGTCCCTAGGAAGGAAGACGATGAATTAGCATTCTGTGACCAGAACACATTATTCCATGGGCCTAAAATTAACCCTCTGTCACAGAACTGTTTAGCTTCTGTTTTAAACAGGAACTGTTTCTGGGCCTTCTGGCTTTGGGGGAAATTGAATGTAAACCTATACAGTGTTGGTGTCTTCCTGAGTCTGTAGAGAGCCTGAAACAATAGATCTGAGGTGTCATCTGTGTAGTTCATCTGAATCAGGGGTCCTATGGACTCCATGATACCGTAAGTTGTCCTGTCCTCAAGATCCTGCAGAATTCTTTATTTTTGCCATGGCATTCACCATTTTGTTACAGTCAAAGTTATCAATATTTTGTTTTGCCTCCTGGCCTTGCCAGGAGCTGCCCACGCTTGGTTCTTGTTCTCCAAGTTTCCCTCATAAGGGTGCCTTAATTGGATTATAGTGCATGTTTCCTGCATTATAGTGCATGTTTCCGTGGTTCCAGGCATCTGGGCACTAGAGCTAGAGTTCTGCCCATGGCCCAAGGAACGGGGAATCCAAAGCAGTGGCAGTCTAGCTGGGAGCAGTGATGCAACCAAGGCTGACACAGATGAGGTGCTGAAGCTAGCTACAGGCTCTCTGCTTTCCTGGCTCATATGGGGAGAATAAAATTCAGACCGAGGCTTCCTGGACAATGGCACAAGAGCAAGGGACCGTGGTGTGTAGCCAGGCTATCTAGACAGTTGGGCAAACAATAGTCAAAAATAATTGTTAATTTTACCCCAGTGGGCATTTTCAACTATGAGCTACAGTTATGTTCTTTCTATGGGTGGAGGGATGGGAATGAAGGGTGTTTTATGGGGAGAGAATAAAATAACTTAGCAGAATTTTAAGGTTCTTGCTGTTGTATTGAGTACATAAGGAGGAAGTGCTTATAACATATGTTGTCCGCCCCCCCCCCCATCTCCCGCATACAGAGGAAAAGCTGTTTTCAAAAGAAGAGAGGGCTTAGTTGACTTCCTAAAGTGTGAATGACTTCCTTGATCCAGATAATGTGGAGAACTGATAACTGTACAGGCTAACACCTACATAGAAATTATAAACTCTCATCTGTACAATGGTATTGAGTGAAAAAGCAAATATACAAAGCTTGATTCACCGCTCCATTTCTCTAGTGTTAGGCCAGCATGACTCCCATTGATATCACCTAAGTGTGAAACTAGTGTAACAAAGTGGTGGATCAGGATGGTGAAGTGATAGAAACAAAAATTCATATATGTCGCTCTCTGTGGCTTTTTTTTAAATGTTCAGGTTAGTAATACTTAAATTCTGTGGTAAATAAGCTGCATTGTGTTGAGATGTAGATCGGAAATCTTATGCTTTGGGATTTTTCTTAGCTTTAAGGCACTTCCTGATGATACAGTACGAGAGAACATAGAATGTTGTGATATTCATTTAGAAACACTTGTACTAGTCTTGTGCATGAGATCATTACTTTTTATGTAATTTGTTGTTTTTCTTACACTTCATTGAATTTGAGGTTTATTTTTCAGTAGCATTGCTGTTAAAGTGAAAGCTTCCCATCTTGCTCAGAGTAGTGCTGTGTTTCCTGCTTAAGACAAAGGATAAATGGTATTTGAGCAAACAATATTTATTCTTTTAAACTTCCCAGCTAGTTAGCTGCTGGCAGTTGTGTAAACACAACAAATTCCCAACCTAATTGAGTGAACTAGCAGCACTTCACAGCATTTTCAGTTTGCAGCTTGGACTTTTATTTGTCCCATGTTATCTGGCATGAACTAAGTTGCTACTAGGATATAATTACTTATTAAATATTATGGTTAGTATACATTCACCCCTCTTATGGTGGAGATTTTCACTACTGTTCTATATGCCTTCTCCGCTCTGGGGATATGGCCCACTACAGCCATCAGTAACCACCAGTATAGCTGTGCCAGTACAGCCCCCTTGTAGGACAAGCCAATCTAGTCTTAGCGTTTACCCACTTGAATCCAGGGCAGGCTGTGCTTGGTGCAATGGCAGCTTTGCCTATTATAGCAGAGCATTAGCTCTGTTTTTAATTAAAGCTAAGGCTAGTTTTCTGTCTACTTTGGGAGTCTGCACCAGTGCAGCTAACCTAGTAGCTGAACTCACAATGAAGCCTCTGTCTAGAGCAAGGCCTCACTCCTTGCACCCTCAAAGTGTGAGAACCTGATGTAGACCTATCCGACATGGCAAGATGAGATCAACCAAATCACTGTTATGCTCCAACATATACAGCCTTAAGGCTGCATGTGTCAATATAATAGATATCTCACTTCAGCATATGATTTTTAAATACAGTAGGTTCTGCTTAATAGCAATCCTGATATTAGTAACTTATGGTTAATGGCAACACGTTTCCAGGAATCAATCCCATCCCATTAATATCACTGTTAATAGGATTCAGATATTGACAATGGCATGCAACTTTTTTTTTTTTTTTTTTTTAAAAAGGCCCCACTTGCAGGCAGGTTTGTGAGGCTGCAGCCAGGGAAGGAAGGAAGTGCTAGGATGTGTCTTCCTTGGCTGCAGCCTTTACACCAGTCTGTGGCCTGTGCTCAGAACTGTCTCAGCACTTCTTTCTGGGGCTGTAGCCTCGCAAACCTATCTGCATATATTGACTACACAGGCAGTAAAGGGCTGTGGGCTGGGAAGGGAGGCTGCAGACAGAGTAGTCCAGATGTCGGAGCTGAATGGTACCTCTCCCTGCACTATCAAGGCTGTGCCCTGCTTGGGGACAACAAACAGGGAAGGAATTGCTGGGACATGCTGAGTTCCGACCCCTGGAGAGCACAGAGAAAGGTACAAGTGCAGCTCCACAGGCTCCCGGTGTCCCTTCTCCCTATAGAAAATTCTGGCATCCAGTCTGCAGCCCCTCTCCCCACTTGCAAGATTGCAGCCAGGAAAGGCATGTCCCAGCACTTCCCACCCTGGCAACTGTCTTGCAAACCTGTCTTCGACTTATTAGCAACTGCCAGATAATGGCAACTTTTTGTTGGCAACCCAGGGTTGCTGCTAAGTGCAATCTGCTGTAATTGCAAGTCAATGTATTTGTGTACTATCTTGAAGGTTGCTGCTTTAATATTAAAAGTAAAAATGTGTATACTGAAGAACATTACAAAACCAAACCTTTAACATCTGAAAGTATGGAAATGGGATGGTAGGAAATTAATACATACTTTCACAGGTCATACTACAGGAAAAGCTTCGTTATCCGGCATGTTGGCAGAAGGGGAGGCGGGGGTTCCAGTTAACTAAGTTATACTTACTTAGGGAGGGAGGGAGTTTGGGTGTTGGAGGGGCCTCAGCGCTGGGGGTTGGGGATTATGTCATGCATTGTGTCATTCATTCATGCTTGTTACAATCAAGCAGGGGTAACACCTCTGACTATCCTGACTGCTCATTCCACAAAGTTTCTAGAATCCTCAGCAGCATTCATAGTGCAAATCCCGATTCAGGACATTTGCAAAGCAGTGACCTAGTTATTGGTTCACACGTTCTCCCCCATTACACCATCATGCAGCAGTCCAGAGATGATGCCAAATTTGATCGACTTGTCCTTCGGTCTGTGTGTCCATGGACTCCGATCCCTCCACCTATTCAACTGCTTGGGAGTCAGCTGAAGTGAAATGCACATGTGCAATCACTTGAAGAAAGAACAGTTACTAATCTTCCGTAACTACTGTTCTTCAAGACGTGTTGCACAAGTCCATTCCACAACCTGCCCCCCTACCCCTCAACATCAGTCTTCCAGAAAGAAGGAACTGAGGGAGCATGGGGTCAGCTGGGCACTTTATACCAGTGCTATGAGAGCACAGCACAAGAGGGCACTAGAGATGCTCCGACTGGTACCACTGAGGGAAAAATTTCCAGCAACTGTGCTTGGGGCATGCACACACCAAGCGTGGAATTGATGTGCAACGTATCTCGAAGAACAGCAGTTATGGAAGATTGGTGATTGTTTTTTTCCCAGTGTGTAAAAAAAAAAAAAAAAAAATCTTCTAAAATGGTTATAAAGGAGAGAAGTCCAAACCCATTCAGTATGAATGGGTAAGGTTCAGGGATTTGAACTCTGGAGATTTTAAAAGATGAGGTGCAACCTTGTTATCTGTATGTGCACTAAGCGGTAGCTAAATGGGTCATTGTAGATAAGCACGTTGTATTTGGCAGCACAAGACAACAGCAGTAGTTCCAGTTCTTGTTACGTTACACAGGTGTCAGTGCTACTATAGAAAAGCATAGTCAGGATTGTATGTTTAGAAAAATGGGAATTTTCTACATGGGTGCCTGGAATAACAGGACGGTATTGGGGAATGTGGGTTTATTGTGAAGGCACTCTGCATGTGTAAACCTCTGTCATCACCTATGGAAAACGCTTGTAACACTGATTGTAATTTTAACTAGTGCTGTTAGAATGCTGTAATATGCTTTATTTTATAGCACGATAAATTTACCTGACACTTTGCAGAAATGTGAAAAGACATGGTCTCTGCCCCAGAAAGTTTACAATCCAAGCTGGACAGATGTGGAGAATGGAGAAAGGAAGAGGGAAGGGAAAGGGGAGGTAGAGTTGAAATAAAGCCGTTATGAGTCACCTAGCTAGCTGGTTCCTAGTCGGCTCCCAGCATCTGGCACTAAAATGCACTTTGGCCCAGATCCTCAAAGGATTTTAGTGGAAGTTAAGAGCCTAAATAGCTTTGTGGATCTGGGCCTCACTGACTGTAGCTAACTAGAAGAGCCCTTTCCCTCCTACAATTGCCATGTTAGGACTTGGCTACATCCCCAAACTAGTTCTCTTCATTGGGCAGCAAGGGCTCTGCCTGTCTGTCTCCCTGATGCTGTTCTGCATCATGTGTCATAAGAGCGGCTGGTGCTGCTCTAGCCTTGATGTAAGGAAGAGATTTTAAGAGATGGCCTTAAAAAGAATAGAGAAACTTAATTAAAAAAAAAAAATCTGGTTAGACCCAAGTAGAGGTTACGATATAATTAAGGCTTTCAAGATTCAAGATGTTTTGACTGACACTTGAGTTTGGTAGTCAGGTAAGCTACCGGTCCAGTGTATGTGGATCAGGTTGAGATGCTATTACAATGTTCTTTTGAAAGGCATTAATGGGAGGAGAACAGGTCACTGTATGCTTCCTGGAGCTTTGGAATCTGACAACAAAACCCTTGTAGTTGATGATACTGTTGTAAAGTAGCTCTGCGTTAATAGACTGTACAAGAAGCTTCAACTTCTCTATTTTTGCTGTTGGGAAGATGGTAGAGCAGCTGGGAGAGGGTCCTTTCCCAGCTCTGAGAGGGGATAAGCACTGAGCTGTGGCTCCAGGCAAAGTGCATTGACGTAGTGTGTGTGGAGTCTAGTTGACTTAGTCTTCTGTCCGGTCAGACTCTGTTCATGATTGCCCTGTGGCCCATTTACAATGGCATATGTGGAAGAACTTTCTGGGCTTCTTACACTACTTTGCAAACACTTCAGGAATATATTTGGGATATCTTTGGTCTTATTTTACAGAAAACCTATTTTTGTTTTTTTCTTTGGTATTTCTGATGTCATTTCACTTAGAACTGGGAACCCTCACTGCAATGTCTTTTTGTAAATCAGCAATGATCAGCTTCACTTGAAAAAGAGGCTTAGCTAAAATTGAAAATGTCCAGATTGGTACAAGGAAAATTTAAAGAATAAGATTATTTAGTGTGAGGGAGATGTGTAAAATAATGTATATGGCAATTGTTAACTTGATGAGCCTGTTAACCATGTCTCATAATATAAAAGTGGTGGAGCACTTGATGGAATGGAAAGGAAATTATTTCCATTGCAGTTTATTTTAGGGGTGGGCAAACTACAGCCCGCAGGCCGGATCTGAGCCATCAGGGCTTTGGATCTAGCCTGTGGGATTGCCACCTTCCTGGCAGCGGCCGGCACCACGTCCCTGCAGCCTGGGGGAGTGGAGAGGCAGAGGGCTCCATGTGCTGCACTTACCTGCAGGCTGGGAACAAGGAACCGTGGCTAATGGGAGTTTCGGGGGAGGTACCCACAGGCGAGGGCAGTGCATGGAGCCCTCTGCCCCCTCCCACCCTCCAGGGGCTGCAAGGACATGCCGCTGGCCACTTCCGGGAGCGGTACAGGGCCAGGGCAGGCAGGCAGGGAGCCTGCCCTGGCCCCGGTGCACACCGGTGCCACCCCGGAGCTGCTCCAGGTAAGCAGCGCCGGGCCGGACCCTGAACCCCTTCTGCACCCTGCACTCTATACTGCTTCCCTGAGCCCCTGCCACACTCCTCCCTGCCTTGAACCCCCTCCTGCACCCTAACCCCCTTCCCTGAGCCCCCTTGTATACCCTGCACTCCTTCTCTGCCCCAACTCCTTGCCCCATACCTGCTCCTGCATACTGCACCTCAACCCCCTGCCCTGAGCCCCTTCCCACATTCCGCACCCCTCCCTGCACCTCAACCCCCTGCCCTGAGCCCGCTCCCGCACTACGGCACCCTGCACTCCAACCCCTTGCCCCAGCCCTACATTCATGACCCTGCGTGCAATTTCCCCACCCAGATGTGGCCATCGAGCCAAAAAGTTTGCCCACCCCTGTCTATTTAATCATCCTGTGGCATTCCCCAGTAGAAATAATTAAGGCAAACCAGATTTTTTGCAAGGAAGGCACATTTTTTTCTGAGTGGCAATGATTGTCTTTATGTTAGCTAGATCAAGAATCTACCAGCAATATTACTTGAAAACCAATTCTTACTTCATTCTTCTTTTCAAATACTGGGTGAAAAATGGACTATTTTCACTATTGTCTTAAGTATCAGTTATGGACAACTGCAAGAGGCAGAGTACCAAACTATAAGGATAGAGTGGGTGCTCTGTCACTGAAATGTTCCAGTTCTCATGCTATAAGGAGTAGTTTTTATTTAGTTATTACTGGAACACAATAGGCTGCATAAATGGTAGCCATTACATGAAATAAGTCCCTCTTGGAGCAAATACTCCCCCTCTTGTTTTCCATGTGTGTTTAACTGCTTTTTACACTCATGCTGATGGATTTAGCTTTTTTCTGTTGTTCTACATAATGTTTCTCTAGGTCATCTTTTCTCTTTCCAGGTGATGTCCATGTTATCACTTGGCATGGAAGCTGTGTTTGGTGGCATCATTAAACTGTGTCCTAAATATATCCATTTGACTACCCTGAATTATTTCCTGTTTGAGCTGCAGCATATCTTTTGAAAAACATCTCCTTTACATCAGATGTGTACAGCAGTGTATGCCCACTGTCTTGCCTTTTTTAAAAAAAAAACACCATTTTCTTCGGTGACTGATCAGAAGATTGTACCTCATCATACTGAACCCTGACCCGATGTCACACTTGTGACTACCAGATTCTGACAGGTTGCAACTCCTTATCTAGGAATGAAGCCACCTGCCCTGGAAAAAGCTTCATCCTAGTTTAGCAGTACAGGTTCCTCCTTAGCAAATCCAGCTCAGGGTCCCTGTCTTGATAGTGAAAACCCTCTGTGGGATTGGCATTAGCTATCTTAGAGATCTTCTCTGGTTTTTGTGGCTATGGTCTCATTACAGCTGTATTCCACTGGAACCATGAAACGGACGTCTGGTACGAGGAGGCTAGTGACAGAGAACTTTTCACAATAGTTGGACCTAGATGAAGGAACTCACTCCCACAAAGGAAAAGAAACAGCACTTTCAGAACTACAGGAACCTTACTATTTCAACTTAGCTTTACCTCAAAGTTCCACACACACAATACCCCCTAATCCTCTTTTCCTTGCACAATAAACCTTAGAAATTAATCAAGCTATTTTTTCTCCTGGAACAGGAAAGACCATTTTTGATTTTCAGGTACTTGAGGTGCTCAGATACCACATTGCTGGAGATCATTTATGTACCTAGCACTATATAAAAATAAGGTTGTACTGTATATTGTACTTCTGCATAAATTGGTTTCTATCTTTTGAATCTGGTATACAAGTGATGGCCAGATTCACCCATGAAATATCTTCATCATAATAGGAAACTGAGTATTAACTTAAAATGATTAAAAAATCTTTCTTTATAAAATGTGTGGTGCTGAAATGTTTTATAGTGTACACAATTATTTTAGATAGAGTGAAGATTTGCGATCTTTTTTTTTAAACAGTAATATTTATAAAACTCAATTTGGTACCTATCTTTGTAAATCGGATTTCTGCCACTTGCATAAACAGGTAATTACCTATATGTAGGTATTTCATATTCAGATACATGGTTTTGTGTTATGACTATTGCAAGACACAAATTGCAGTCTGTTACGCATGACAACCACAAAATCACTAGGGATATGAATGCAAAAATTTTGTCTCCTTTACGAAGAATGAGGTATGAAATTTTAGAGTAACAGATTCATGTTTTGATTGTTCATTGTATACATCCAAAATATCAAGGACATTGTCTAGCTTACAAATATCCTTACATTGTTTGAGATTTATTTTAAAAGCTAATCCTGGTAGTCAGACTAGTGATCTGTCAAGCAAGAAAAGGAGGATTACCATTGTGGTCAATGACAACTGAACTTGGTAGGGGACTCTGGGTTATTGGTCTCACATTACTAGTCACTGAAACTTTACTGTATTCTATTTTTGCACAGACATTTTATCACACTTTTATAAATCATTTTAATAGCTACCCTCTTCATAGAAAGAGGTATAGCTTAAAATGCAGGGAAGCTTTTACGTATTTAAGTATCAAAACACCCTAAAATTAAAAGGAGGCAGTAAGGGGAAATTGTGGTCCAACTCCCAGCTTTTAATTTAAAAATAAGCTTCATAAAATGTTCTGATTAACATTAATGATATCAGTCTCTGATTTGGATCTACACATTCTCCTGCACTGTGTGTAACCCAAATATTGCTGCCTGAGTATTGGAAAGCGCAACTAACTAGGAAGGGACAGTGTAACAGGAGTGAAATTGATAAGTTAACATGATCTAAGCCCAACGTTAGTTTTTATGTTGTCTTTAATGAAATGTTTGCTCGCGTTTCCCTGTTGTTGTTGCATTCATGGGAGACGAGGGCTATTCTTGTAGCTAACTTAACCATTGTGAATTTGCGTGGATAACAGCTGAATACTGCAGCCCAGAAGATAAGACATCTTCCTTTGTTTCTAAAGTTCTTATCTTACTGTTTTTACCCATGAATATGATTTATAAATTAACTTTAATTATTTTCTCTTAGACAAAGCATATATGATCCAAAACATGTCACAGACAAGCCACCGTAAAGAGAACAGTCCAACCATATAAAGATTTAATATAATTAAAAAAACAGCCATATTAAAAAAGGGTTAAGCTTTTCAGTAAGACATAAATAATCACAAGGAAGCTTTGAACTGGTCTTCCTGAAAACATTTTTATAGGGAAAAGAAATGGTTTCACTGTGTGAACCTAGATAAATAATCACACA
This sequence comes from Chelonoidis abingdonii, assembly GCF_003597395.2. Classification (NCBI taxonomy): domain Eukaryota; kingdom Metazoa; phylum Chordata; order Testudines; family Testudinidae; genus Chelonoidis; species Chelonoidis abingdonii. The sequence goes on from NC_133769.1 coordinate 31,170,255, forward strand.
TCTGAACCTCTTTCCTTACATGTAATGATGTAGGCAAAACTTTCCTACCTTGCATGCTTAATTCATCCACATTTGTACAATGTTTTGCAATCCTTCTATCATGCTGTAGCATTGTTCATTTTAAAATGCAGCTTACATGGTGGTAATAGTAATGGGGACTGCCTGTCCTGGCATCTCTTCAGCAGAGTCACAACGGCAAGCATCTTTGTAATTTTGTAGCACAAAGAACTGGTTTATGGCCATCCGTAAACACCTTCCGGTATAACAATTTCTCTGTTGGATCTCTGCTGATCCTTCCTTCCAATACAGTTTTAAAATGTTGTCATCCTATCTGATTTGTCTCCCAGAAACAAAGATGAGAAGAAATAATGATAATTGGGGAAGGTCTGAGGAGGCACATAGAGCCGCTGGCATAAGATTTGGGGACCCTGGTATGGGGAATGAGGTCTCTTGACTCCTTGCAAGGGAAAAAGGTGTTGGACACAGAGCCCCTGACAGAAATAGATGGGGATGGAAGGGTGGCCGTGTGTGGGGGGGGAAAAGGGTGAATGGGGGAAAGCAATGAGCTTTGTGTGTGTGTAGTGACCTTGGCCTACAAAGCATATGACCCCGTTGTACAAATTATTACGTATTAAGACCACTCAGGGTTAGGAAGTCTAGTAGCTCCAGATTAAGTTACAATCTCCATGTAGCTTTTTCCTTTTTTATCCTTTTTTAAAAAAAAATGTTTTTGTGCTGGTGCATATATAAACAGGATTCAGAAAAATGCTCTAGTGTTTTCTTAATAGGAGAGAAAGGTTTGCTTTATGTACAATACCATTCTTCTCTTGAAATCCTTAATTTACCTTGAGTTCGATTTAAAAACAACCTTGCTCTATGCTTCTGTAATCCTTCCGCCTGTCTGAGTTGGCAGCAACAAGGGCTGCATTCAGTATCTAGGGTTCCGTTTCGATAACGCAATGCAAAACTGGCTCGAGCCCCCACCCAGTGACCTGGGACAATTACATTCCCCCCCCGCCCCCCAGGCGCCTCTAAGAGGCCATACTTCCCCTCTTGCAAACATGGAGTCCGAGTGTAGCAAAATCCTTTTAATAAAGGAGAGAAACAATGCAGCATTATGTTAGGGAAACACCACAAACAGGATTCGTAACACAAATCATGAGCAAAAGACCCACCCCGAAGTAAGTTAGGCAGTATCCTTTTCCCCTCAGGGTCTTAAGTCCCGCAACCCAAAAGATCACCCATAGTTCCAAAAATCTCTGTCCCTGGTCAATGCAGCCCTAGAATTCACAAGTTTATCTGCAGAGTTTTACCTCTCAGCCTCGGGGTTGGTGGGGGGGTGGTGGTGCACAGAAGCGTTAAGGGGCACCTTACGTGGTCTGAAGCCAACTGCCCCACCTCTCCATGGGGTTCTGCTGCAGCCTTCACTGTGAGGCACTCCACCAGCCGCTCCACCCTGCCAGCTGTCCCGTGGGTCACTCCAGTCCTCCTGCAAACTGCTCTGCTCCGCCAGCTGCTCAGCAACATAGCTTCAGGCCCCCACACAGCACTCAGTGATTTTAGCTCTTCAGTTATTTTGGTTTGTAGTAGGAGAGCCTCAGTGTTGGTGCAGCATTGGCCCAAAGTGAATTCAGTTCAGCAGCCTGTAACTAGATTCCTAATGGGTGTAAAATATCCATACTGATATTCCACAGTAAAGAGAGCAGGAGATGCAATTGGTATTTCAGGCCCTCAAAAGGGGCACATACCATCAGGGACAAATACTTGTCCCTAGCCTCTCTCAATTCACTAGGTTTTGGAACCCATGTCCCTTGTCTAGCGAGTGCTACATAGTTGAGGGTGAGTCCATCTGTCAAAAAACAGTTCCACTGGCCTCAATTCACATAATCAGAGAACCAGCACTTTATTCTTCCTGCCCCAATAACAGAGAAACTGGGGAATCCCGCAACAGCCAAAGTGACCATTTGGGCTGCTGTGGGTTCATGCTAGGTGGAGGGGTGTCCCTATGAAAACAAGATCAGCCCCTGAAGTTCTTTTCCATAGTTCACCACCAGATGTCAGGGTAGAGCTCATCCTGACTCTGCTTACAGTTCAAATGTGTTATTAGTTTGTCAAAGCAATGAGATCAGTCATTTTTTATAAGCATATAGAACTGTAATAATTTTTTAATACATAAGCATTTTTTTTTACTTTGCTTGTAGTTTAGCGCCCTAATCTTTCTTTTGAGAGGCAAGTTAGCTCATTGGGTATGTCTACACTACCTGTAGCAGGCCCATGCCAGCTGATGTGGGGCTCGGGCTGTGGGGCTGTTAAATTGCAGCCTAATGTAGACTTCTGGGCTCAGGGACTCTCTGACCTTGCAAGGCCCCACAACCTGGGCTCCAGCTTGAGGCTGGAAGTCTACAATGCAAATAAACAGCCGCGCAGCTCGAGTCCCTTGATCCCGTCAGCTGGCACAGCCCAGCTGTGGGTTTTTAATTGCAGTGTAGACACACTCTAAGTCTCGAAAAGAGGTGTAAGTCTCTTAATTTTTAAATCCTTGAGAAAATTGTTACATAAATCAGAGTTAAGTGCCAACCCTTGAAACAGTTTGTAAAATACATTGAATTAATTTTTGAGTATTTGACTGTCTTTTAAGTAAACATAATCAAAATAATTTTATTTCTGGAAAACTTTGGCCAGAGCCACTCCTTGATGACATAGTACCTTAATATCATTAGAGAGAAGTTCTGAAAACATTGTGATGGTACCTCCCATAAGGCTCTATGGAAATATGTTTAGAATGTGTGTTTTATGCTACATATGCCATGTAACATATCTCCATAAAAGTTATGACCTACTGAATGTATTATTCCTATTTGCATGCATGTATCATTTTTGCGTTTGACGTTATGAATGTTGGCTGTGTACTGGCCTGATTTCCAAATATCCGTTGTAGAGCATTTGGTCAGTTCCTAGAGAAAGGAATGTTGAAATTAAGCACCTAAAGAAACACTTAAAGGACAATGGATCTTGGAATGCTCCAATCCACATAAGAAGTCTATTTGAGGATGTTTAAGGTAGCATGTAAATAACGGATGCTACCTATAAAAACTGAGTCAGGCGTGGACGTGTGGCTTGTCCAGGTGACTCCTATACTCCACCTTGGAGCTGGAGTTTGCATAGGAGTGACAAGGGGGTCTCCACCCACAAGAGAGAGTCTATTTAAACCCCTGGGAGACCCCTCCATTTGGTCTTCAGCTGGCTAAAGAGAGAGCCTCTTCACCCCCCAGAATATTGGAAGAAACTGGAACAAAGGACAGTGACTGCAAGGGGTGTGAGTGATTGCTGGACCCAGGCTAAAAGAAGATTAACCTGTAAAAGGGAGCATTATGGAACTGGTGAGGATCTTATCTGTATTCAGTTTGATTAGACATAGATTTTCACATTTTATTTTATTTTGCTTGGTGACTTACTTTGTTCTGTTTGTTACTGCTTGGAACCACTTAAATCCTACTTTCTGTATTTAATAAAATCACTTTTTACTTATTAATTAACTCAGAGTATCTATTAATACCTGGGGGATCAAACAGCTGTGCATATCTCTCTATCAGCGTTATAGAGGGCAGACAATTTATGAGTTTACCCTGTATATGCTTTATACAGGGTAAAACGGATTTATTTGGGTTTAGACCCCATTGGGGGTTGAGCATCTGGGTGTAAAGACAGGAACACTTCTGTTAGCTGCTTTCAGGTAAACCTGCAGCTTTGGGGCAAGTAATTCAGACCCTGGGTCTGTGTTGGAGCAGACGGGAGTGTCTGACTCAGCAAGACCAGGGTATGGGGCCCCGAGCTGGCAGGGCAGGCAGGGGTAGGAGTAATCTTGGCACATCGGGTGGCAGCTCCCAAGAGGGTTTTCTGTGATCCAACGTGTCACAATGATGTAGTGCCTTAATATCATTAGAGAGAAGTTCTGAAAATATTGTGCTAAAAATAATTTTTGAAAGCATCCAGAATAGAGCAGATTCAATTAGATGTTAAAGGATGTAGATTATCAGGGACAAAACAGAATGAGAACTATGTCAGTGATCTGGCAAAAGACTGGATGGAAGAAATATAGTTTGTTGGCTCTGAAAGTCCTGGTGCCAGAATAACAATCTAGAACTTTGCCTATAATCTTTGGAAGACTATTACTGACAACAGGCAGTTTGGCTCTTTGTATTCCTTTGTGCTATTCTGGCTAACTTGTTAGCTAATTCTTTTTGTTTGGTTAGCCTGTTGAACAAAACTAATCTGGTGTGGGCTAATCGTACATACTTTTTTTGTGTGTGAATTCATCAGGTTTCTAGGGAACTGTTTTAATACTTTTGAGTTTAAATAGTTCCAGGCAGTGTTTTGTGTAACACTTAGTGTGGCGTGAAATGTCATGGCCTTTGTATTCTGCAAATATTCCTAGGCAGCTTCATATGATCTGTTGCAGAACCAATCCTGTTCAAGACACAAGTAAAATAGTTGGAGTTGCCTAGTGTATCTTCTTTCTGTTGTGATGAGCCTACTGAGTGGGCTCCGGAAGGTGTAAGCAGAAGCCAAGTGACTCACTTCCTCAAAGGGAGTGATAACACTTTGTGTGTATTTTCTGGGCCAATCATGAGTGCTGAGTCTGAATTTTGGCGTTCCCCTCACAATTATGTACAAAGACATATGGAGTTTTATCTCCGTTGCAGGACCTTGTGAGCTGCAGTAATAGCAAAGAGCCGCATGTGAGGGCTGCATATCTCCATCTCCCCACAAGACCCTCCTGGAGTCATAGGGAGCAGGAATTTGGCATTTCCCTTAACCTCCTGGATTGAATAGCAAGCTTTTTTTTTTTTCTTTTGTCCCCATTCTCTGTGGAAGAGGGTCTATTGCTGGTGGTAGTAGGGAGTTATGTGGGGGACAGGGCCTGCTGTCAGTTAAATTAGCTTAAGCACCCAAAAGTTTAGGTGCATATTTAAGCTCAACTGTAAGCCCTTTGATGTATGAATTTCATATGTTTGAGCAAGTTGCCTGCATGTTAATATCCTTTTAAAAGCGTATTCTGAGTGCCTACAGTGCTAGTATATTGTTCCTGCCAACCTCATGTAGTAGTTTTTCATTCTGACGGTCAAAGGACAGCAATTTAAAGTTTCTTGAACTGAACCATAAAATCATTCATGACTCCTTCCAGTCCTCATCTTTGTAGATCAAATTGGTGCTCTAATATCTTATTTTTTGTCACCCTTCTAATGCATTACCTACTAGTGAGTGTGTGTTAAGTTTTTTTCTCTCTATGCCAATCGGCAGAGGAAATGAGTTGTTAATGCACCCACCCACTGAGCCTTGGATGCCACAGTTTGAGCAAATGCTTTTAGCTTTGGAAGTCCCTTCAAGTGACGGAGACTCCATAGAGAACTCTTCCTTACACTACCTTTCTAGTGGTCTGTTCAGAGACTTGCTCTGTGCAAACAACCATGTCTGCCCAACTCTCAATGGCAAAGTTTTTTTTCCTCCTAGTTGTATATCAATGTGTTGGTCACTCTAAATTCATTAAATAAGCATTTTGGAATGCTGTATGTAGCATAGCGAAACAAAATTTGTTTTCTCCATGCCATCATTTCATGGACTTTCTAGTATGCTTTGCGCCACTTTTCAACAGCCCCTGTGACCTGTGTGCCCGCCATCTGTCACAAAGCGTGGATTCTGCACTGCTCTCTAGTACTGTGATGAGCATTATGAACACAGCGTGCCTGATCCTGCAGTATTTCATGAGCTGTAGGTCTGATGACAATGCCTTGGTGTCAATTCAAAGATTGCAGTTGGCATTCACGAGGCAGTTGCACATGGGGGACAGCGATTCTGTGTATGAGAAACAAGCACTGCAGTGGAATCACATCATTCTGCACGTATGGGATAAGTGGCTGTAGAACTTTTGGATGCACTAAGGCACCTTCCCATAACTGTGTGCGGAGCTTGCCCTAGTTCTCTGGTGCAGGGACACCAAAATGAGAGCTGTGCTCATGATGGAGAAGCAAGTAGCGATTGTGAGTTAATTTGGAGTTGACAAATCCACCGTGGGGGTTGCTGTGATTCAAAGTGTGCAGGGCCATTAATTGCCTCCTGCTAAGAAGGACCGTGACTCTGGGCAATGTTCCTGAAATAGCAGATGATTTTGCAGTAATGGCGTTCCCTAACTGTGGTGGGGCGATAGATGGCATGCATATCCTTTTTTGTCCCTAGACCACCTTGCGACGGATTACATCAACAGAAAGGATTACTTTTCTGTGGGGTGCAGGTGTTGCCAGATCACCAGGGTTGTTTCACTGACAACATGGGCTGGTCAGGGAAGGTCAATGATGCACACATCTTTAGGAACACAGGCCTGTACAGAAAGCTGCAAGCAGGGACTTTTTTTTCCAGATGAGGATTACCATTGAGCATGTGGAAATGACAATAGTTATCCTGGGAGATCTAGCCTACACCTTGGTCCCATGGCTCATGAAGCTGTACACTGCCCATCTTGACAACAGCGAGGAGCACTTCAACAACAGGCTCAACAGGTGTACAGTGACTATTGAATGTGCTTTTGGCCATTTAAAGGGTTGCTAGTGCTGTCTCCTCAGGAGGTTAGACCTCAGTGAGGACAATATCTCCATTGTCATAGCTGTCTGCTGTGTACTTCATGATATCTGTGGTAGAAGTTTCCCCAGGGGTGGAGCATGGAGGTGGATCAGCCGTCTGCTGATTTTGAGCAGCCGGATATCTGGGCTATAAGAGGGACTCAGTGGGAAGCTATTTGGATCAGGGAGGCTTTGTTAAAATGCTCCTTCAATGGGCCACAATAATATATGTTGTTGTAGTATGTTGAGCCTGGCATTGTTTTTTTGCACTGTGGTATGAAACTTGTAATGATTGTAATACTAGCATACACACAACAATGCAATGCAAATACATCTATTGCCACTGTCGCTGAATGTTAGCAGCAGACACCATATGTTGGAGAATAATAAAGATTCATTCACTTTTCCATAAGTGGATTTTATTCCACATCCATGCAAACATGCCTATGTAATGCTGAGGTAAAGCTCATACATAGAGGGAAAAGTATCTTTAAAGGGAAGGAACAGGGAATTCACAAGCATATAAGCAATGAGGCTGTCGCAGCTGGGTGTTTGTACAGCTGTCATTATGCGTAATCTCTTGTAAAGTGGAGTGCCTTGGATACTGCTGGGGCTGCAGAGGATACTTGGAATATGTGGGGGGAGTGTAGGCAGGTCCGAGGATGCAATTCTCTGGGCTGCAGGGGGAGGCAAGTGCAGATATGTTCAGCTTGAAGTTCGTCAGGGATCGCAGCATGTCTGTTTACTCCCTGAGCAGCATTACCATCTGTTGCTGTCTTTCCTGTCCTCACTCTCCTGCTGCATTTTCTCACTGATAGTCTCTCTCCAAGCTCTGTGCTTGCAATCTGAAGCACTGGAGGATTGCAGCACCACCTGGAACATGTCTTCCTTTTTCCTCTTTTTTCCTTCTCCTTATCTGGCCAAGCCGCTCTGCCAGTGTGCATTAGGAGACCTTCCAGGCCACATCTGCAGCTGGTAAAGAAACAATGGACGGAGGTCCTATGGTCAGTGCATTTATACCTCTTGATCCAAACAAGTTTTAAGCACAACTTTCTCATGTTCCCTTGGGATTCATGGACCCCGGTGGCAGCCCCAGGCATGGTATCGCATCGCTTTGAGGGAGGGAGGGAAGGAAGGGGTGAGTTGGGACAAATGGGGGGCATGATGTAACACTGGGGTACCAGTACAAGTGCATAGTGCTATTGTACTGAATACTGGCACCATTTTCCATAGGTGATGGTGATTGTAGCTGATATCTCACTCCTGATGGTAACTGAGGCAGCTAGCCTGTGTGCTATAATGGTGCCTGCTGAAGTTATTGCCAAGTGGCATGGCAAAGTTTCCTGCCATGGGGGAAGAAACAAGGCAGAGGATTGCAGAGTACCTCCAAGAACATTTCCTAGAGATTTATATAGTGGATTCACAGGTCTTCTGGTGTGCATAAACAAAGTGTTCCACAGGGCCCGCTCTGCCTCACTGTACAGGGGAATAATAGGCAGATAGCAACTGTACCTTTATTGGTTATTTCACTACCTCTTTTAGCCTAATTAAGAAAGCAGTACATGAGCAGATGTCCCTGCAGTATTGAAGCAAACTGAGTACTTTCCAGAGCTTCCCTCCTCTGCATCAGGCTCTCCACAGCTGGACTGCTGAGATTGGCTAGACTGCTCAGGAATCAAAAAGAGGTCCTAGCTTGCCACGCCACCGGATCTCCCTCTCATCTGTCCTCCATCCTCATCCTCTTCCTTGTCCAGCACCTCATCGTCAGGGTTCATTCCAGTGACTCTAGCCCTTCTAAAAGTATCCATGAGGCTTTTGATGGTAGAGGTGGGGTCGCCGCTAAGGATGGCATGCAGCTCCTTGTAGAAGTGGCATGTCTGCAGCTGCACATCAGAGCAACTATTTGTCTCCCAGATTCCTGCATCAGCATCTTGATGTTTACGCGGCACCGCTGTGTGTCCCTGTCATAGCTCTTCTCCTCCATGCTCTGAGCGATCTGACCATGGATGTCAAAGTTCCTATGGCTGGAGGAGTGCTGTGACTGCACAGCCTCCTCTCCGCAGAGACCCAGGAGATCCCCCACCTCCATGTACTCCAGGCATGAGTACGTTTGCTGTGTGGAGCCGGTTGCTATGTGGGCTCTGCACACTGAGCAAACGGGAAGAGCAATTTCAAAACTTCCCAAGGCTTTAAATGCCCTGAGGGGCATACCGTGTACCAGGCTACAAGACAGCAGAGTTTGAAATGGTGACCAAAGTGGTCATGGTGGGCATTGGGGGACACCTCCTGTAGGCTACTTACATTAACATAAGTAATGGAGTGTCTACGCTGCCCCTGCGTCAGGGCGACGTAGTTAGAGTGAATGTTATGCCTATTGCCAAGGTGATTTAATTAGACTGGCGTAGCAGGGAAGTAAAAGTGGTGGGAGGAGCATTGCAGTGTGTATACTTTCATAGCTAGGTGAATGTCAGCTGCCTTAAGTCAACTTAACTTTGTAGTGTAAACAAGGCCTTAATTTATGGAGAAAATAAATTAAACTTTCCAGATCATGTATTACGTTTACTGGGCGTCCTTTGTTTGCTAATATGTCTGAAAAAAGAAGGCTGCCTTCTTGCTGTTCTTGTTCTGCCATCTGCTCTTTCGCGAGAGCACAGTCTCATCTGCTCCTTTGCTGCCCTGGAAGTCTCTGTGCACACTCTTTTCCCTCTGCACTTCGTAGGAATATTACTTGGTAAAGCTGAAGAGCTGCAGGCTTCAGAGCTAGGAATGTTTAAGTATTTCTTGTTGTGTGAATGTTGTTAAAGATCACTGAGAAGCTGCAATATGTTTCCAAATTTTTATTAAACTTAAAATTTTAACACAACCTATATTTTTCAATCCCCAGCCCATCCAACCACTTTCTTTCTACAGCCCCCTACACTCTGGCCCATTCTCTAGCAAGTCTTACCTTCTCGCTTCTTAGCCAAATTTGAGTTTTCCAATTCCCTCGCCACCTGGCATCACAAACAAAATTAGGAATTGCCCTGATTCATATAATCCCCATACTCTTCTGTCCCTGTAACAACATAAGAAAGTCAAGATTCCCTGTCTTGGCGAGCCAAACTCCAGAATTTTTCCTGCAATCATAAAAACAGCCATACTAAGTCAGATCAAAGGTCCATCTAGACCAGTATCCTGTCTTCTGACAGTGGCTAATGCCAATGCCAGGTGCCCCAGAGGAATGAACTGAACAGGTAATCCCATTCCCATTTTCTGGCAAACAGAGGCTAGAGACACCAGCCCTGCCTGTCCTGGCTAAAAGCCATTGATGGACCTATCCTCCATTAATCTATCTATTTCTTTTTTGAACCTGTTACAGTCTTGGCCTTCACAGCCTCCTCAGGCAAGGAGGTCCACAGGTTGTGTGCATTGTGTAAAGAAATACTTCCTTTTGTTTGGTTTAAACCTGCTGCCTATTAATTTCATTTGGTGACCCCTAGTTCTTGTGTTATGAGAAGGAGAAGATAGCACTTCCTTGTTTACTTTCTCCACATCAGTCATGATTTTTATAGGCCTCTATCATATCCCCCTTTAGTCGTCTCTTTTCCAAGCTGAAAAGTCCCAGTCTTGTTAACCTCTCCTCATACAGAAGATATTTCAAACTCCTAATAATTTTTGTTGCCCCTTTCTGGACCTTTTCCAATTCCAATACATCTTTTTTGAGATGGGGCAACCACATGTGCACACCGTATTGAAGATGTGAGTGTACCATGGATTTATATGAGAAGCAATATGGTATTTTTGTCATCTTATCTATCCCTTTCTTAACGATTCTCCAACACTCTCTTCGATTTTTTTGTACTGCCGCTGCAATTGAGTGGATGGATTTTCAGAGACTATCCCACAATGATGCAAGATCTACTTTCTTGAGCTGAGTTAACAGCTAATTTAGACACCACACAGATTTATTTATATAGTTGGGATTATCCGTTTTGCAATGTGGCATTCGCTTTGCAGTTTATCAACATGTTGAATTTCATCTCCATGTTTTTGTGCTAGTCCAACACGTTTGAGAGATCATTTTGTAGCTCTTGCGTTCGTCTTGCTTTGAAGCTTAATTACTGAGTAAATTTATTACTCGTCTGGGGCAGAATTTTGCCACTCACTGTTATACCATTTTTTCCCCGATCATATTATGGATATCCACCTTTTCAAGGTTCGTCCCGCACTCTGAATCAGGTATAAGATGTGGGACCTGTATGGACATTTCTAAGCTTATATACCAGCTTAGATCTGTTATCGCCTCGACAGCCACCCCCAAGTCACTTTTCTTTCCTGAGTAGTCTTGAGAGGACGTTCACCAATTTCCGTGTGAACCACAAGATCCAAACCCCTTGGATTCTTAAAACAAGGAGAAATAACCAATGCCCCCTCCTTTCTCCCACCAACTCTGGTGGATCCCAGATCCACCCCCTGTGGATCTAAAAACTAGATAAAAAACCAATCAGGTCTTAAGAAAAAGGCTTTTGAATAAAGAAAAAAGAAAGTTGTATGTTTTATTTGTCTGTTGGTAACTTGTCGCTTAGGTATTCCATTAAGGATATCATAATTTGGGTTTCTTCTGTGTAATTAAGATTTTTGCCCAGATTGAGAAATCCTCGTGTGTTTCGAGATTGTTGTCCTTTGAGAGTAACGGTAATGCTAATCTCTAACCCAGAGAGTTTTTTAACTCTATTATCCCTTCCTATAAACTTACTTACGCTCAGTAAGTAGGCTGTTTTTCCTAGATCTTTTTCGACATCCGGCTGAAACTGAAATCTGACTAACAAAGGAAAACTTCCCTTCTTCTTTGTGAAACATCTTGTTTTCCTCATGTGGTTTCCTCAGTGCTCAGGTGTCAGCTAGGCTAGGTTGAACTTTCATCTTTACAGTTAAAAGAGGCATTAATCCTTAACTATCTGTTTGACACTCCCCAAATCTACAGACAGTGTGGATACCACAACTGGCGGTGATTTCTTCCTAGAAATTTAAGAATAAACAATTAATAAACACATGCACCTTTCCATATACTACTAATTATGTAAAACTACAAGATTTTTCCACATTTTAAGGACAATTTTAACCAGTTAATCTGGGAAAGCTTTCACAGGAGAGTGCAATCAGCTACTTTGGTTAGAAGCTCTTCGAAATGTGTTGAAATTTCAAATCAAAACTTGGAGAGCTAAACTCCACGAAGAGTTTTTTGTTGTTTCCCTTTGGCTGTAGAAGGCACTTAGGCAGCATGGTCAGTTTGTAGCTGGAGCCGTCCCCAAACGTATGGTTAGCTTTCCAGGGCTACACAATGGCATAGCATTCTTTTCACTGACTGACCAGGCTTCCTTCAGACAGTTTTTTGCTGAGAAACACGACAGGATGGAAGTTCTTGATCCGGTCCTTCCTGCATAAGAACTGCTCCTACACAGCTCAGATGCAGTCTGTGGTTACTAGGAATGGTTTGTCAAAGTCTGGGGCCCTTAGCACAGGGTCAGACATGAGTGTTGCCTTGAGCTGGTTAAAGGCCTTCTGACACTCATCAGTCCACTTAACTGCATTCGGCTGTGTCTTTCTGGTCAGGTCTGTCAGTGGGGCAGCGATTTGGCTGTAGTGTGATACAAATCGCCTGTAATATCTGGCCAAGCCTAAGAAGGATTGGACGTGTTTTTCTGACTTGGAGATAGGCCACTTTTGGATAGCATCCACTTTGGCCAGTTGGGGGTTTATAGTTCCTTGGCCCACCTGGTGTCCAAGGTAAGTCACTCTGTTTTGTCCTGTTTGACACTTTTTAGCCTTAAGAGTTAGTCCTGCCTGCCTGATGCGCTCGAAGACTTTTTTTCAGGTGCTCCAAGTGTTCTTCCCATGAATCAGAAAAAATGGCCATATCATCGAGGTAGGCAACTGCAGGTTCTCCCAATCCTGCTAGCAGACCATCTACAAGTCTTTGGAAGGTTGCAGATGCATTTTGCAGCCCAAAAGGAAGCACATTAAATTCATACACCCCTGCATGGGTGATGAAGGCTGACCTTTCCTTGGTGGGTTCATCTAGCGGTACTTGCCAGTACTCCTTGGTTAAGTCTAATGTAGAGATGAACTGGGCACGTCCCAATTTCTCCAATAGCTCATCAGTGCATGGCATTGGATAGTTGTCGGGATGAGTTACAGCATGTAGCTTACGGTAGTCCATGCAAAAGCGTATTTCTCCATCTGGTTTGGAAACTAGAACCACTGGAGATGCCCATGCACTGGTAGAGGGGCGGATTATACCTATCTGTAGCATGTTTTGGATCTCTCGTTCTATAGCAGCTTGGGCATGAGGAGACATCCGGTAGGGTGGGGTTCTAACTGGGTGAGCATTACCTGCGTCAATGGAGTGGTATGCCCGTTCGGTCCATCCTGGGGTGGCTGAGAACATTGGTGCGAAGCTAGTGCACAGCTCCTTGATCTGTTGCTGCTGCAGATGTTCCAAGGTTGTGGAGAGGTTCACCTCTTCCACGCCACCATCACTTTTTCCTTCGTAGTAGACACAGCGTCATCTCCTCCCTGGGCTGTAAACTGATAAATCTTTAATTCTCTGAAATAAAAGAGCTTTAGAGAATTAACATGGTACACTTTAGGATTGAGGTGGGGAATGCTGTGAGTTAGTTGACAGCTCCCAGGCGCTCTTGGACCATGAATGGCCCTTCCCATGACGCTTCCATCTTATGGGTCTGTAGCGCCTTCAAGACCATAACCTGGTCCCCTTCTTTGAAGGAATGCTCTCTGGTATGTTTATCATACCAGGCCTTTTGCTCTTCTTGAGCGTCGTTTAGATTTTCTTTAGAAAGGGCTAAAGAGTGTCAGAGGGTGCTTTGTAGGTTGCTTACAAAGCCTAGAATGTTCGTTCCTGGAGAAGGTGTAAACCCCTCCCATTGCTGCTTTACCAGCTGTAATGGCCCCTTAACCTCGTGGCCATACACAAGTTCAAATGGTGAAAACCCCAAACTGGGATGTGGTACAGCCCTGTAGGCAAAAAGCAACTGCTGTAACATTAGGTCCCAATCACTGGAGTGTTCATTTATGAATTTACATATCATAGCCCCCAAAGTTCCATTAAACTTCTCCACCAGACCATTGGTTTGATGGTGGTACGGTGTGGCAACCAGGTGATTCACTCCATGAGTTTCCCACAGTTCTTTCATGGTCCCTGCCAGGAAATTTGTCCCTGAATCCGTAAGGATATCGGAGGGCCAACCTACCCTGGCAAAAATGTCTGTTAGGGCCTGGCACACAGTTTTAGCCCTAGTTTTGCCTAGAACTACTGCTTCCGGCCATCGGGTAGCAAAGTCCACGAAAGTTAATATGTACTGCTTTCCTCTGGGGGTCCTTTTTTGGGAAAGGACGCAGAATATCCACACTACTCGCTGAAATGGGACCTCAATTATGGGGAGTGGCTGGAGAGGGGCTTCAACCTGGTCTTGGGGCTTTCCCACTCGTTGGCATACCTCACAAGACCGGACATAATTAGCAACATCCTTGCCCATTCCCTCCCAGTGGAATGACTTCCCCAACCGGTCTTTGGTTCTGTTCACCCCAGAATGGCCACTGGGATGATCATGGGATAAGCTCACGAGCTTTACCCGGTACTTAGTTGGAACTACCAACTGTCTTTGAGGACACCAGTTTTTCTGGTGTCCACCAGAAAGAGTATCCTTGTATAAAAGTCCTTGTTCTACAACAAACCAGGATCGATTAGAAGAGCTGAGAGGCGGTGGGGTGCTCCGTGCCTCCACCCAAGCTTTCTGAAGGCTGTCATCTGCTTCCTGCTCAGTCTGGAACTGTTCCCTTGAGGCTGGAGACATCAGTTCCTCCTTAGACTGTGGACTTGGGCTTGGTCCTTTTGGAAGTGATGTAGGTGATTGGGTTGTTTTCGTTGATTGTGAACTGCTCTCCACTGGTGCACTATGTGATATTTCAGGCTCTGGCTGAGCCTCTGGGGTAGGGTTGTCTGCCGCTTCTGCCAGTTCAGGCCCGCTGGCGCCCTCTGGCGTTGGAGTTGTAGATGGGTTTGCAAGCGCTGGAGTCAGTGCTGGCAACGGTTCTGGTGCTGGTTGCTTTTCCAGTTCCGGTTCTGGGACTGGATTCACTACAGCTGTAGCATTCATGGGTAGAAGATCCTATTCTACCACCTCTGTCTGGGTCTCTGGTAACACAGACGGGGCCCTGGTGGACGGCTCAGGAACAAGGATGGGTGTGGAAGCTTGCTTGGCCTGGCTGCGTGTGACCATTCCCACCCTCTTGGCCAGCTTCACATGGTTGGCCAAGTCTTCCCCCAGTAGCATGGGGATGAGAGAATTGTCATAGACTGCAAAAGTCCACATTCCTGACCAGCCCTTGTACTGGACAGGCAATTCAGCTGTAGGCAAGTTTAAGGATTTTGACATGAATGGGTGAATTGTCACTTAGGCCTCTGGGTTGATGAACTGGGGATCCACTAAGGATTGGTGGATAGCTGACACTTGTGCCCCCATGTCTCTCCACACGATAACCTTCTTTCCACCCACTCTCAAGATTTCCCTTTGCTCCGAGGGTATTTGAGAGGCATCTGGGCCTGGGGATCTTTGGTGTGATGGTGGTGTAATGAACTGCACTCGGTTGGAGTTCTTGGGGCAGTGGGCCTTTATATGTCCCAGTTCATTACATTTAAAACATCACCCAGCTGACTAGTCACTGGGATGAGGTGGGTTGCTGGAGACTGGTGAAGTGGGACAATAACGTGTCTGGGGCTTTCCTTGGGTTGTTGGTGGAGCCTTGGGTTGCCCCCGGTGATAGGGTTTGATTTCGGTTTGCCCCCTATGATATTCATTCCCCTTGACAGTAGTTTTTTTTTCTTTTCTTCCACTTCCACCCATTTGGCTCCAATCTCCCCCACCTCGTTACCATTTTGGGCTTCCTATCTAGGATGTACCTTTCTGTTTCCTCAGGAACACCCTCTAAGAACTGCTCTGCCAGAGAGTTAGCATTTGCTCCTGATATCCAGGCATCCCAATTCTTTCCAATGTGGTAGGCATGTCGGGTAAATGACACATCTGGTTTCCACCTTAGGGCTCGGAACCGCCGACGGGCATGCTAAAGTGTTAGCCCCATTCTGATTCTGGCCTTGGTTTGAAAAAGTTTATAATCGTTCATGCATTCCTTAGGCATTTCAGCCGCCACCTCTGCTAAGAGTCCACTGAGCTGTAGCCTCAGCTCTATCATGTACTGGTCTGTAGAGATGCTGTACCCAAGGCAGGCCCTTTCAAAAATTTCTAAGAAGGCCTCAGTATCATCACCTGCCTTGTAGGTGGGGAATTTTCTGAGATGGAACGCAGTACCTGGAGAAGGGTTGTTAGGGTTGGCTGGTACATCCTACTTAGTCCTTGCTAATTCCAGTTCATGCTTTTTCTCTTTCCCTCTCCTCCATCTCTTTTTCTCTCGTCTCTATCTCTTTTTGTTTCTTCTCCATAGCTATTTTGTGGGCAGCCTCAGCCCTGGCCATCTGTCTGTCGTGTTCCTTTTGGCTCTCTTCAGCCTGGAGTTTGGCTAATTCCAGCTGCTGTTGAATGGTTTTTTTTCTTTGGCTGACATTTTCCCCCAGTCTACCTTAGCTATCTGAGGGGAGAGGGGGGGAATAGCTTGGAATCTTTGGTTATTGTAATGTGACTCTTTATTAAAAAAAAAAAAAAAGTAAAACAGGTTTTTGTGACTTGCCTTGGCAATATGTTAATAACACCTCCAGTGATCACAGCTGGAGCTTCCCTTCTAACAAAAAGACCTTTGTTAGAATCTCTAATCTGTTTGCCTTCAGGGCATCTCTCCTTCACTGCTTCCCCAGCATCTCAAAGGAAGAAAAAAAATCTGGCTTTTGGTTCCTAAAAAATCCCTCGCCACTGCTCACCATGTCAAGGTTCCTTCCCCACTCTGAACTTTAGGATACAGATGTGGGGACCTGCATGGACACTTCTAAGCTTAATTACCAGCTTAGATCTGGTATCCCTGCCACCACCTCCAAGCACTACTTTCCTTCCCTTGGTAGTCTTGAGAGACTTCACCAATTTCCTGGTGAACACAGATCCAAACCCCTTGGATCTTAAAACAAGGAGAAATTAACCATCCCCCTCCTTTCTCCCACCAAGCTCGCTAGTGGATCCAGATCCACCCCCTTGATCTTTAAAAACAAGGAAAATCAATCAGGTATTTAAAAGAAAGGTTTTTAAATTAAAGAAAAGAAAGGTAAAAGAAAACCCTCTGGAGAGATTGGCCATACCAGCTACTCTCACAGACACAGATTCAAAACCACCGAGGATGTTTTCCCTGGGCAAAAATCTTATAACACATCAAGAATACCAAATTGATAATCCCTTTAATGGTACAAAGATAAGTACAAAGAAAATAAACAAATCTATTATCCCTCTAAGAACTTATACTGCTGAATAAGAAGGCTGGTTCTTGAACCTTTTTTCACTCTGGCTGAAACTCTGACTAAACAAAGAGAAACTTCCCTTCTTCCTTTTGAAACATCTTGTTCCCCCATTGGTTCCTCTGGTCAGGTGTCAGCTAGGCTAGGTGAACTTCTTAACCCTTTACAGGTAAAAGGCATTAACCCTTAACTCTCTGTTTATGACACCACCCTCCCCCCAACTCTGAGCTCTCTGAGATGGTAATCTGTTCATGAGGGCAGCAGGGAAAGAAGTTTGAGTCCATTTGCTACGGTAGAGATTTTTTATGTTTAATATTGTGTCTTTAATTTATAGCTTGAATGGATTATTTCTTGTGACCTTAGGTTAACTGTGTGTGGGGCTGTCTGATCAAGACAGCAAGTAAATCTTAGAATGGTTTATGTATAGTGTGGTTCAAAAACACTGATATGGATTCTCCAGATATTATTATTACAAATAGACCCATGAGTCTTTTTAACTCACTGCATAGATAGGGGAAATTCTTGCTAGCTGTGATGCAATTCCTTTTAGAAGCTGTACGTATCATAGGGCCCTAGGAAATCCATTTTATTATTGTGAATTTTTCTGATTTTTTCAATTCTTTAAATCAGAATTTGATACATTGACAACAATTAAGTAGCCTAACTATAAATGCATAAAAATGTTCAGAATTGGATTGCAGTGGGAAAAGTGTGTGGTGTGTTTTTACCAAAAAACAAACAAACAAAAAAAACTACAAGTTAAACAAAACATCCTGCTGATATAATGTATATGGTAAAAGTAACATTTTTAAATCACTTTTTTTTTTTAAAGTACCAGTCGGTAATATGACCAAACTGATATTGCTGAATAGTAGCATAAGAAGTCCCCAGAAGTAAGAGCCTCTTAGTGTTAATTTAACTGAATTCATATTTGAATAATTAAAAATAAATGAACTTATCCTTTCAGCAGTCAGCATTGCCATTTTAAATTAAACTCAGTACTTTCAAGTTTCCTGTATTTTGAAGGAACACTTACATTAATTTCAAATTTGATTAAGCAATTTGAAACTCTCAAGTCAACAGTTTATTGCTGAGTAATGTTACAAATTAGCAAAAATGACATTTAAGTTTGTCATCGGTGGCAGACATCTCTTGTGTGGTACATTATGGTTAACTTTTAGTGATTTCCTCAGAAAGTGATTCCCTCTTGTCTATAAGTAGATTTTGATATTTACTGAAGCTTTTCTCTGTGTCTAGAGAGCTGTCAGGGAAGAAGGTGTAAGGTAGGTCAACCTCTGCTACTTTTAGGCACCTGTTCCATTATAACCTTCCGGTAAGTGCAAAGATCCAGTGGATCTGGGATGGGCTCATTCTGAGTCCTGTGCAGAAACACCAGCCATTGTTCACACAGTTCTGGTGGGGGAAGGGTGATAGACAGTACCTTGCTATATTGATCAGTGTTTTACTACACTGCTGGAGTCTACCTGGGATCAAACACACGGATCAATTGATACATGTCTTTTTGTTGGCTGGACATCCCAGTGTTTTTGGAGAATTTGGAGAAAAGCAAGCTGACAGGCTTCATGCAGATTGTCCGGTGAATTTATTTTTCTGTCTTATGGAGAAGTCATCCAAGAGTCTGTTTCTTCACCCAAACCAACAGGTTTTGGCTGTTCCAGAAATCAAGTAATACCCTAGGTCTTCAATAATATTGAAAGCTGAGGGCTGGTCTAGACTACGGGGGAAAATCGATCTTAGATACGCAACTTCAGCTACATGAATAACGTAGCTGAAGTCGAATATCTAAGATCGGATTACTCACCTCTCCCCCCCATGCGGGATCGATGTCCGCGGCTCCCCCTGTCGATTCCGTAACTCCTTTGGTGTTGGTGGAGTTCCGGAATCGATATAAGCGCGCTCGGGGATCGATATATCGTGTCTAGATGAGACGCGATATATCGATCCCCGAGCAATCGATTGTAACCCGCCGATATGGCGGGTAGTGTAGACGTAGTTTGAGATAGCTGTATGGCAGTAAGTACCCTCAAAGATGGTCAGGGTTGTTTATCAGTTTAGGGCAAGCTTCAGATATGAAAACTGTCTTAAGTTTCAGCAAGTCTGATTTCTTCTGACTAAGTGATGTCAAAAGGATTGTCATAGTCTGTGCTGAGAACTTCTCTTTTTCAAAAAAATCCTGGTAGAGATCAGTGTGCTGTGCATATTTTATTGCCTGAAGCCAGCTATTCCATCTTGTATGTACTGCTTTGGGGTGACCTTCGTGGTGTGCTCATCTTTTCTGGACTTAAGAAAAGCAACCCATCTTCACTTTCTGGCTACATCGCTAAAGAAGTGAAAATGCTTCCACATCTCACCTATCATATTATGTGACATAGACATGTCACATATACATTGTTGGGCATGACACATTTCAGTGCTGCTTTCTGTGCTTTGATGCAGTATGCTGTATTGTCAGTTACAACTGCCCAAAAATCATTGAGGCAGAGCTGGTTCCTATTCATTGACTCCAGAACAGCCTGTGAGAATTTGGCGTGGTTGCAGCTTTCCATGAGTATGACATCAGTCGAATAGTACTGATCTTCAACACCTGAAAAAAATATTCTATTATCGTTTTTCTACTTGTTTGTTACTGGAGGATTTCATTAAACAAACAATCAGTAATGGACAAAAATCCTGCTTCAAAATCACTATAATATCATTTTGAATGTTAAAAGTTTTTTAATATTTTAGAAACATAATATTACAGGTGCCTTGCAATACACAATTAAATTTCCCAATGCATATTAATTATGAAATGCTTAGTAAAATTTATAACAAGCATTTAATAGAATTGCTTCAAAATCCCAATATGATGCTTTCCCCCCTCTTTCAGTTAAGGCTACTTTAAAGGCTTACAGCATTTTAAACTTTTTTTTTTTAAATTATTTGTACTTTAAATCATATAAGTGGTTAGTCTTTTCTAAGTATAACTAACCTTTTCCTAAAGGCCAATGCACACATTATAAAGTGTCATCTTAAGGATCTGTCATTACAGTAAAAGGAAAAAACTTACCTATGACAATAGCACACTGCAGTCTTGGATATTTATTGTCTCATCGACCTGAAATTTTCCCCATGGTTTTTCGCCAGTACTGCCACCATCTGCTCCTGATAAACATGTGGCAGGTAAATCTGCTGAAGTGCCATTTTCAAGCAGTGACCTCCCCTCCCCCCGCAGCGTTTTAAGAGGAAAGGTTGAAGCTTCTTCATTTTTTCAACAGGGTATCAGCCTTAGCACAGATCACAACAAAATCTTCAACTAACTCCCGTCTGGCATCTGCAGTTTTCATACTACACCTCTACCCCGATATAATGCAACCCGATCTAACACCAATTCGGATATAACGCGGTAGAGCAGCACTCTGGGGGGGTGGGGCTATGCACTCTGGTGGATCAAAGCAAGTTCGATAACGCTGTTTCACTTATAACACAGTAAGATATTTTTTTTTTTTTTGGCTCCTGAGGACAACGTTATATCGGGGTGGAGGTGCATCTGCAATTGTTCTCTGTAGCAAGTGAGATCCTCAGTGATTCTCATCATATTGGGCACAATTGTTCAGATGGGTTTTTGACATTAGATGCTCATTGAGATATATTTTCAGGTCCAGTCTGTTGAATGTTGACAGCATTTGCAGAATATCATACCGCCTGATTCATAGAAGTCATTAGGGAACTTGACTAGCTCTTAACTTTGGTGTCAGTGTATCATTCCTTAGCTTTTTGGATGAGCATTTTCCAGTTGTAGAATGCCATTTAAACATGTTTAAATGATGTAGTGAACTGGGGGAGTTTGGGGGGGGAAGGAACTGCACTAGTGTTAGCAGGCCATGTCTCTAAGCAGTGGTCACCTAATCTGCGGTGGTGGTGAAGGGCGAAAACGCATATACAGTACAACCTCACTATAACACCCTTTGCAATAGTGCATCTTGGGGTATAGTGAACCTTGAGTGGGCGGGGGCACAGAGTGCTCCTCCAGCCCCAGGGCCGCGGCAGGGAGATTTATTTTATTTTACAGTTCTGGATTCAGTGTTTGGTGTTTTTGATTCCATGATTCTGTCCATGTTCTTGTTTACACGGGTTTCATAGGGCCCTAATATCAATAGTGTTTTTGTTCACTTGCCTGAACCTTCTTTAGATGCAGACATTTACCTTTAAGATATGACCCTGCTTCCCTTCCCTTCGCCCCCATTCCTAGGTTGTGTATACAATGGTGGAAATCACTAGTGGGCTGCGTGAGAAGGTGTGAAGAAGTAGGGGTTGTCATGACCCAGCAAAACTCAGTTGGTCTATACAGTCCACTGGATACTTGCTTCTAAAGTTTGCTACTGCCTCTGGGTCTCTGAACGTGCTATTTTCAAATTGGATTAGTATGATAAGCCAGCATGGAACATAAATTTTGTAGAAAATAAGTTTCTAGGATTGATGATTCCAGAGACTGGTCAGTGACAGGTATGGCATCCCCAAGACCTTCAGCACCAAAGTGCAGGTCTTTGCCACTGAAGTTAAAGGACCAACTAGCCAGCATTAGTAGCAGGCTCTTACACTCCCTGTTTGGGCCAACCACTAGAGGGCGAGATGATCTCACTCGCTGTGCCAGTGTGTTGCAACTGTGTTTGAGTCCCCCCTAACTGTGGTAACTACAAGTATCACTGCTGTCTTCCTTCACTTCTTGCTTTTATGCTGGGAAATTGAAAAGTCTCACTCTGTTCAATTCTTTGTAACTCATCCAGGTTGGACTATGTAGAGTTACTGCACATTATGATTGTTCTCTTACACAGCAGGGCTTTCCCAGTGCCAGAGGCTTGTACCACGTAGTCCCTGACCTGGTCTATTCCAGTGTGTTGCTGCTCGGATTGCCAGGTGTCCAGTTTTCGACCAGAATGCCCAGCCAAAAAGGGACCTGGATGGCTCCAGTCAGCACTGCTGACCAGGCCGTTAAGAGTCTGGTTGGTGGTGCAGTGGGGCTAAGGCAGGCTCCCTGCCTGCCCTGGCTCTGCACAGCTCCTGAAAGTGGCCAGCATGTCCCTGCAGTCCCTAGGCACGGGGAGGATCAAGGAAGCTCTACATGGTGCCCTGGCCTCAAGCACTGGCTTTGCAGCTCCCATTGGTCATGGGAGTGGCACCTGCAAGCAGTGCGCACTGCTCAGAGCCACCTGGCTGCACCTCTGCCTAGGGGCCAGACATACTGGCTGCTTCCGGGAGCAGCGTGGAGCCAGGGCAGGCAGGGAGTCTGCCTTAGCCCTGCTGCACCATCAACTGGGAGCCCCCTGAGGTACGTGCTGCCTGGCTGGACTCCAAAGCCCCTCCTGCACTCCTAACCCCTGCTCCAGGTCAGAACCCCCTCACGCACCCAAACTCCTGGAGCCTGCACCCCAGCCCTGAGCCCCCCGAACCCATCATCCCTGGCCCCACCCCAGAGCCATTCCTGTGCCCGCTTCCACACTCCAAACCCCTTGACTTCAGCCAGAAGTCCCCTCCTGCATCCCAAACCCCTCATCCCCAGTCCACCCCAGAGCCTGCAACCACACCTGGAACCCTCACCCCCTCATGCACCCCAACCCCCTGCCCCAAGGTAGTGAAACTGAGTGAGGGTGGGGAAGAGCGAGCAACTGAGGGAGGGGGGCTGGAGTGAGTAGCGGGGCAGGGCCTCAGAAGGGGCAAGGTGGGCAAAGATGTTGGGTTTTGTGCAATTAGAAACTCAGAGCCTGCACCCCCTTCCGGACCCCGACCCCAGCCCCAGCCCTGAGTCCACTCCTGCACTCTAAACCCCTTGGCCCCAGCCTGGAGCCCTGTCCGGCACCCCAAACCCCTCATCGTCAATCCCATCCCAAAGCCTGAGCCCTCACCCCCTCTCACGCCTCAAACCTGTCCCAGCCTGAAGCCCCCTCCTGCACCCTGAACCTCTCATTTCTGGCCCCATGCTGGAGCCCACACCCCCAGCTGGAGCCCTCAGCCTCTCCTGCACCCCAACCCCAGTGAAATGGAGTGAGGGTGGGGGAGAGCGAGCAACAGAGGGAGGGGGGCTGGAGTGAGTGGGGACAGGGCCTCAGAAGGGGCGGGGCAAGGGCGTGCGGTTTTGTGCAGTTAGAAAGTTTGGCAACCCTAGCTGGTGGACAGATGGGAAAGTGCTGCTGTCTCTTGGCACAGCTGCTATGAAACAATGTTAACTTTTCTCTGTTGCTGGTTAGCTCATCTACGCTATAAATAAGTGACTCTCAGCCTTTCCATATACTGTACCCCTTTCAGGAGTCTGATTTGTCTTGTGTACCCCCAAATTTCACCTCACTTAAACTACTTGCTTACAAAATCAGACATAAAACTACAAAAGTGTCACAGCACACTGTTACTGAAAAATTGCTTACATCTTGTTACCATATAGTTATGAACTAAATTAACTGGAATATAAATATCGTACTTACATTAGCAGTATAAACAAGTCATTGTGTGAAAATTTAGTTGCTACTGACTTTTCTAGTGCTTTTTACGTAGCTTGTTGTAAAACTAGGCAAATATCTAGAAGAGTTGATTTTCCAACCCCATGGAAAGACCTCTGCATACCCAGAGGGGTATGTGTACCCCTGGTTGAGAACCACTGGTATAAATCATCCCTGTCATGAAGTGATTTTCAAGGACAAAACTTGAAAATTGTTCCAGGTAAACATGATGGTGCTGCTCAGGTGCTGAATGGGACAATGACTTGACACTGAAAGAAGAGCTGCTACTAACTGAAGTGATTGGTAGAAGAAATTTCTTTAAATCTTCTTGTGTTTTTTGTAGGGGTGGTGTACACATGCATGTGTTCATGGACATCTGTGAGGAAAAAAATTCAATGCTGGTGTGATGGGTTTGGTCACAGGGACCCCTTTGGAACTGTCACCTGACGTGCTCAGATTACCTCTGAGCCTCCCTGCCAGCTTGGGACTCCAGAACGCTGCCTTGTTGAGCCAGACACGCTAGCCTGCTGCAACGCAGACCCAGGTCTGGTCCATGCCCTCAAAGCTTCAGACTTAACCAAAAGTGCTCAGCAGGTCACCTCTCTCCAGCAGCCACTCACTCAGCTTCCAATGGGACCCAAACTGCAGATAAATCCGTTTTACTTTGTATAAAGCTTATACAGAGTAAATTCATAAATTGTCTGCCCTTTATAACACTGATAGAGATGCACAGCTGTTTGCTCCCCCACATAATCACTTACTCTGGGTTAATTAATAAACAAAAGTGATTTTATTAAGTATAAAAAGTAGAATTAAAGTGGTTTTGAGTAATAACAGACAGAACAAAGTAAGTTACCAAGCAAAATAAAATAACACATGGAAGTCTAAGCCTGATTTATTAATAAACTTAATACAGGTAAATCTCACCCTCAGATGTTCCAATAAGCTTCTTTTTCAGACTAGACTCCTTCCTAGTCTGGGTCCAATCCTTTCCCCTGGTACAGTCCTTGTTCCAGCTCAGGTGGTAACACGGATTTCTCATGACTGACAACCCCCTTTGTTCTGTTCCACCCCCTGTTATAGCTTTGGCACAAGGCGGGAATCCTTTGTCTCTCTCTGGGTTCCCACCTCTCCTTCTAAATGGAAAAGCACCAGGTTTAAGATGGATTCCAGTATCATGTGACATGATCACATGTCCTGTGAGACTTCATTACCCACTCGCTGGCACCCAGGTATACAGGAAGGCTTACAAGTAAACAGAGCCATTTACCACCAATTGTCCTAGTTAATGAGAGCCATCAAGATTCCAAGCCACCATTAATGGCCCACACTTTGCATTTACAATAGGACTTCAGAGTAATACTTCATATTTCTAGTTTCATATACAAGAATGATACATTCATACAAATAGGATGCACACACTCAGTAGATTATGCCTTGTAATGATACCTTAAGAGACCTTTTGCATAAAGCATATTCCAGTTACATCATATTCACACTCATAAGCATATTTCCATCAACATATGGAGTGCAATGTCACAATTTTTTTTAAATCTTGTATTTTTTATAGGGGTGATATACACATGCATGTATTCATGAATGTCTGTTAGGAGAAAAATTTAACCTTGGCATATGCATTAAGAGACAGTATTCAGGAACATAATTCACTTCCTGAGAAACTGTTCTGAAGTTTCAAAATGCTGTAGATGAATATTTCATAAAACCAGGACTAAAGAGGGCATATTGCAGAGGTTTCATTTTTTTTAAATTGGTGTAATATTTAAGTTGCTAGTTTGAGGCTGTTACCTCCTATTGCCCACGGCCTCAACATAAATGGTGAATTATTAAAATCCTCACTAGGACAGCTAATCTTAGAGCTGCAAGGCACAAGTTTGTTACTGAGTATACTAATTTGAATAATGATCAAATGTGCAGCTTCCTTGAATCTTCTCTATTAGCATGTCTAATGATGCACTATAATCTTCTCTGATGTTGACACTGTCATTGCTAATAACTCTTCAGTTTTCTGTAACAGCACAAAAAGAATCCTTGCTAGAATATTAATAAATTTGATTTTTTGCATCTTAATCCTCATATAATAGAAAATTTCACTAAGGAATTAGTATGGAGATAGCTGTAAAATGTAGTTGTTCTGAAATAGACTGAGGTAACATTACTGGAGAAATGGGTGGAGAAATACTGGAAGGCCAGTGGGTCTCTGATTGAAATATACTTTACAGGTATTGTCAGAATAGATTTTTAAAAACTAGATTGTCACATTTTCCTCCTTGGCATCATTTAAACAGCTTCTCCCTCAGATGCACAGTAAAAAGTACTGCAATCACTGTGAAATTTGTTACTCCTTTTAATATGTTAACTAATTTGTGGACTTGTTAAAGCTCTTGAGTGATATAACTCTGATAAAATATGAGCACTTTTTTTTTCCCAAATAATTTTTCAACTGGCAACAGTGACTTATTTAAAGCCTATGTATAGCGAGACCTGTGTCCCTTTTTATCAGAAATAAGCTATAAACCCTAGGGCATAATTCATGGGAGGAAATTTGAAAGAAAATACTTGATGAAGGTGTCTTTTGGTCTGTAGATTGTGCTGTTCTTCTGGGATCAATGGCGTAGGCAGAAAACTCAGTGCCTCAAGCCTTCTGTTTTATTCTGACTTCAGGTTGCATGTCTGATAAATTTTTTGCATCTTAACTATTAGACTTTGTGTAAAGTGACTGGAAGAGCATATTATTCTGGTGTTCATGTCTAGCTTGGGAAATGTGAATGAGTTTTTCTTATTTTTTTCCTTTGGAATTTTTTATTAAATTGAAAGGCTTAATTCATAATCAACAAATTTGTTACACTTTCTCATACCACAAGAACATCTCTTGTAAAGTTGTGCAATTTTTTTATTGAAAAATAAAAGCATTTAATTCCTGATTTTGTTTCACTATATACTTCATCATGAAATTGCCTCTGCAAACCCTCTGTGTGCTATGCTTATGAAGCAGAATATTTGCTAGCAGCAAAAACCATGAAGGACCCCGCTATGTTGGGATTTAGCATATTGTGTAAATTGCATGTACGAAGTGTTTATTTTTAGGGCTGTCAAACTATTAAAAAAAATTGGGATTAATGGCAGTTTTAATCACACTGTTAAACAGAATTCCATTTGTTTAAATATTTTTAGGTTTTTTTATATTTTCAAACATATAGATTTTAATTACAATATAGAGTGTACAGTGCTCACTTTATTCTTTTTATTACAAATATTTGCACTGTAAAACATAGTATTTTTCAATTCACAAGAATGGTAGTGCAATCTCTTTATCGTGAAAGTGATGATTACAAATGTAGATTTTTTTTGTTACATGTTTGCACTCAAAAACAAAACAATGTAACACTTTAGAGCCTACAAGTCCACTGAGTCCTATTTCTTGTTCAGCCAATTGCTAAAACAAACAAGTTTGTTTACATTTACGGGAGATAATGCTGCCCTCTGCCTATTTACAGTATCACTTGAAAGTGAGAACAGGCATTCACATAGCACTGTTGTAGCTGGCATTGCAAGGTATTTATGTGCCAGATATGCTAAGCATTCATATGACCCTTCATGCTTCGGCCACCATTCAAGAAGATGTGCTTCCACACTGATATCTTGTTTTGCTCCATAACTGTCAAAAGCAGTGTGGACTGATGCATTCATTTTCATCAGCTGAATCAGATGTCACCAACAGAAGGTTGATTTTCTTTTTGAGTGGTTCAGGTTCTATAGTTTCTGAATTGGAGTGTTACTCTTTGAAGACTTCTAACAGCATGTTCCACACCTCATCCCTCTCAGATTTTGGAAGGCACTTCAGTTTCTTAAACCTTGGGTCGAGTGCTATAGCTATCTTTAGAAATCTCATATTGGTGTGGTGTTGTGGGTGTGGTGTGGTGTGTTTTGTCAAATCTGCAATGAAAGTGTTTTTAAATCTAACAACATATGCTAGGTTGTCATTGGAGACTGCCATAACATTAAATATGTGGCAGAATGCAAGTAAAACCATGGAGCAGAAGACATACAATTATTTCCCAAGGAGTTCAGTCACGAATTTAACACACGTGTATATATATTTAACGAACATCATCAGCATGAAGCATGTCCTGTAGACTGGTGGCTGAAGCATGAAGTGGCATATGAATGTTTAGTATATCTGGTACGTAAGTACTTTGCAACACCAGCCACAGAAGTGCCACGCAAACACCTGTTCTCACTTTCAGATGACATTGTAAATAAGAAGCAGCCAGCATTATCTCCTGCAAATGTAAACAAACTTGTTTGTTTTAGCAATTGGCTGAACAAGAAATAGGACTGAGTGGACTTGTAGGCTCTAAAGTGTTACATTGTTTTGTTTTTGAGTGCAGATATGTAACAAAGAAATCTACATTTGTACTTATGAGGTGAATATATATTATTATTTGCATTGTAAAAAAGAAATGAAAAACTTATTTCTAATTACAAAGTGAGCACTCTACAGTTTGTATTGTGTTGTAATTGAAATCAATATATTTCAAATTGTAGGAAAAAAATCCAAAAAGATTTATAAGAAATTTCAATTGGTATTCTATTATTGTTTACCAGTGTGATTAAAACTGTGAATCACAATTAATTTTTTAAATAGGTTAATTTGTTTTGTTGTTTGCTTGTTAACTGCAATTAATTGATAGCACTATTGATTTTCATTATAAACTCTATTGTATAGTACTTAGTGTAGATTTTGAATTCATAGTCTCAAGTGAAGCTCTGAAAACTTAATATTACTAAGTATTTATTTTGGTGAAAAATTGACCTTTTGGTGTCTGTGTGACTGTATCTACATATGTATGGCCCATGTTTATTATAGTGATCGCTTAATACTGCGGTATTGCTCTTCTTACTTTGTCTTAACTCTGCTGTGAAGACTTGAGTGTAGATAATTCCAGTTGGGCCAACTTTTTCTCAGTTTAGGATAACTCAAGGGAGAGCAGCTGCCCTGTGAAGAATATTTGAGGAGCCCAAAGTGATTCAATTAGTATCTGATGAGTTAGGCTTAAACTCAAATTAGCACATCTTCCTTGACTGGTCTGTCAGTCTGAGTTAAAAGCACCACCACAATTGAGTTAAGGGTTTTTATTTGTGAAGGGGATTGATAGTTTAATAGATTAAGGCCAGAAAGGACCACTAGATCATCTGGTCTGACCTCCTGTATATTATAGGCCGTTAGTATTTTGCCCAGTTGCTGTTGTAATGAGCCCAGTAACTTGTCTGACCAAAACATACAGAACATAGTAATCCTGTGAAAATGTGCCATTAATTTATAGAACTGATTTTTTTCACTGAGCTGTCTAATCTGCCCATCCTTTCCCCCCACCCCCTTAGTGGTTACAGTTAACTTAGATCCAGTAATAAACATGACGAGTCCATTATGCTTGGATAGGGTCCCCCATTTTACTATAACAGGTTCTCCAAAATGGTAGAGAGATTCTTGAGAAATGAGGGCAGTTTGTATAAAATATTGTTCAAGGGACTGAAGAGTTTGAGAATGTTGTTAACAGTTGAGGTAATTTCTGTCCATTAGACAATATTTTACAGTTATCGCTAGAAATATCTGTTTGTTCATCCTTTGTTTTTGAGCTTAAAGTAGTGAGAATACTTTCACCACTCTTTACCTGGCTTTTCTGAAACCTATGCAGTCATCTATTGCTTGAAGAAAATCTAGAAAATAATAGCACCGCTGAATGTTTTCTTCTGATTTGAAATAAGAAAAATGAATTAAATAGTTTGTGTATCATTATTACTTTTTTGGTTTTCCCTCTTAATTTCCTGGATAACAGGAAAATTGGGATTGAAAATATTGGTTATACTCTTAATGCCATGAACGTTGATAATTGATCACAGCATGTCTCTTCTCTCATTTGGCTTGCTGAAAAACAAATGGGATTCATATGTTCAGATAAAAATAGTTTTTATCGTCATTGCAAACACGAATTTTTATGAATAATAGCAGAAAATCATTTAGAAAGTGATGTAGTAACACGAGGGAAATTATCCTTAGCATTAACAGTACAATGAGTAATTTTTCAGTAGTATAAGGGAATAACTATATGTATGGTAGTTCTAAGCTACTGACTCTCACTAATTAGTTTGTATCTTCCATGACAGCAGCAGAACTTCAGTTATCAGGGCTGAGTGACACTTTCTTCACACTTCCTGTGCATGGATATTACTCATACCTATCCTTCCATGCAGGATCTGTGGAGGAGCAGGGCTGTATGGAACTGGGGTGCCCAACACAGTGGATATACATTAAAACAATTTTACCTTTAGAGTCAGGATGAGATTCCCTCACAGGACCCACCTTGCATGGGGATTGAAGAACTTAGTTTTCTTGAAACACTCTCTCTGGACAGCAGTAAAAACTAATCTACCCCCTACTTGTTTGTTTGTGACCATTCTGCTGTCTTAATAAGTAAAGAATCCCTTAGCAAGAGGTCAACTTTTATTATCCTACTGTGTAGACTATTACTGACTTTATCCACACTTATTGATCTAATACATGGACTGCAGCCTCCAGGCCACTGTATATATTCTGAAGAAGCCTCTTGTTCCAGAGAGCTTGAGGCTCCTTTCCTATGTTGTGAACTCTTGTGATCTTATCATGAGTCTCACAGTATTTGATGTTTTTTTCCTTAAAGCCCCTGCTCTGGCATCATAAGATTGTTATGTAAATCACATCTATCTATTGTTTTAAAAAAATGCTAAGTTTATAGCTCTCATGATTGTAGAGGACAATCTTGAAATCATGAAGTGAGCGTACCTTAAAGGCTCAGATAGCAAAAGTGAATGAATCGCCAATGCCATGTAGTAATTTAAAAACAAAATCTAATTTCTGAGACAATAGTATGTGTGAAAGAAATATGGAGAGATGATTTTTGAATCTTGGGCTTGCCAATACTGTCTTCCCTTGTGGCTGAGCCCTAGCAACATGCTTGTGGGTTTCAAGGGTATACATGGGTGACAAAGAATACAAGTTGAAAGTCGTCTGATTTCATTAACTTTTTAGAGGGTAGTAAGAGTCTGGCACAGTCCCCTGCTTGATGGTCAAGGAGAAAAGTCCTTCATTAATGGACGCAGCTCCCTGCATTCTAATACATTTGAATTTAAATATAAATTGAAAAAGTCTTGATATGAGGGGGTAGCTAGGGCCATTGCAGGGAGTCCCTGAAACAGCAGGGGATGGAAGGGTTTCACACAAGAAGCATGTGTATTTGGGTGGTGGGGAATAAGGAGCCCCTGATTTTGTAGCTCGGCCTACAAAAAGTGTAGAAGATTCTAGTTATGTATGGATGGTTTTGTGTTGCCTGATTGTTGATCCTATGTTTTCATTTTTTACTCATGGGGGCATTCTGCACCAAAAAAATTAAAAATTCTGTGTACATTTTAAAATTCTGCACATTTTGTCAAGATAACACTACATAATCATGCCAGTTTCAATTATTTTGGTAATTTATTTTAAAATACCTGTCAGCAAGTATGTGTGTAAAAATACAGACCTCCACAAAAATTTCCCCCAGCAGCAGAGAGTTAAAGAAACCGCTATGACAACCTAGTTCCTATTTCTCTGTCCCTTTCCCAAGTGCAGTCAAGGGGCCAGACACCCACAAACCCCCAAGTCCAGCTCCAGGGCCCTACAGGCCCAGATACCTGCATCCCCTTCCCCTCCCCAGAGCCTAGGTCTCTTCCCCCCCCCCCTTACCTAGCTACCTGCCCAGGGGTGCAGAGGGAGGAAGAGCCTGATGCTTGGTCTCAGGGTTGCATGGAGTTTCCTCTGTGCTGCCTTCTTGCTTCCTTCAGAGCGTGCAGGGAACTGCAGCTGCCAGTAACGCTCTAGCTCCCTCCCCCCTGGCAGTGCTTCTATGTGAAATCTGGGCTCTGCTAGGTCCAGTGGCCCCTAGTGGTGGCTAGCAGCCCTGGGTTACCTTTCTATGGGGGAAAGTGCATGCAGACTTTCCTATGTTAATTTCTGGAAAACTCTGCATTGCGCAGTGGTGCAGAATTTCTCACAAGAGTAAAAAAATTTTCAAGTAATGAAACATTAGCAGACTACGGACTGGGTAATAAAAGTAAGCAGCATTTTACCTGTGGAAAAACCCTTGTTCCAAGCTTCAACTCCTTAGTGTAATGTTTCTCTGCCTAAGGCCCCATGTGTTTCATCAAGCAAATGATGTTCATCCCTTTGGTAAAAGCATGTTTTGCACCTCCCAGACCCACTCTGTTAAACATGGCTCCTTGTTTGTCTTGAGTGGGTTCATACTTTAAATTTAACTGTATGAGGATTGGTATTTAATGTGGGTCTGCACTTAAAATGCTCTTCTGGCCAGCCTCTTCCCCACACACAGCTAGGAGCAGTAGTAACTTATGGAGGGTGAAGGGGTATGAGCCTAAATTAGGACATGTATATGCAGTGGTGCTCAGTCCTACCACAAAATACCCATGGAAGCCACATACATACACCGCCTGAAGAGTCTGAAGTGTTGTGTGTTCCCACCATTGTTGAGCCTGTTGTCAAAATTTTAAGAAATTTTGCTGAAGTGTACTGCATGAAAACTAAAGTACAAGGTCAGAAAGCATGACTTGTGCCTTGGCTGCTTGACTGATTAAAAACTGGGTTTCTCAGTTGCATCTTTTCTTGTCATAATTGGTGTCTATATAGATGAGGGTTCAGGACCCCTCAGGGGGTCATGAGGTTATTACATGGGAGGTGGTGTTGTGAGCTGTCAGCCTCAAACCCCACTTTGCAGCTAGCATTATATATAAAGTGTTTAATTTATAAGGGGCATTTCACTCAGAGGCTTGCTATGTGAAAGGGGTCACCAGTAGAAAAATTTGAGAACTACTGGTATAGAGCTTAGAATAGTTTGTGTCAGATCCCAGCAGTTGTTTCTAATCTTTTTCTGACACAATGTCACTTATTGCTACATAAACTGATAAAGCTGATATTCTTGCCTACAGCAACAATGCTTATATGGTGAGAAAAGTTTAATATTGAGAGCATATTAGCGTATTTTCTAAATGTCAATTATAGCACTCTGATGTGAGAGATTGAAAGGTGATTACTTCCCAAACATGTTTCCTGTGCTCAGAACATTTGTCTCTTTTTCTGATTTTGTTTTAAATTATTTTGAAAAAATCTGTTAAAATAACACTACATGAAGTAATTACATATTCCACAAAAGGTATTAAACCTGTAGTTTAAAAATTTAACACAAGGAACACCTTACAGGGAACTTCCATGCTTTGTATCAGGCTTTGTTAGTGTACTCTGAGATGGGGGGAAAAAATCTCTATCTGAAACTAAAAGATCAAACTCTGTACAATATTGAGATCTCAAATGCAATTATAATTAAAAACAAATTGGTAATTTTAAATGTTAACATTTCAAAAGCTTAAATGTGGTAGTTAGCAGTTTCTCCTAAAGTTGTGTAGTCTGAGATACAGCCTGTTCTGGAATGGATCACGATGGTTTTTGCACTTTATGGCTGCCTAGATTTTGTGACACCCATTGCTATTTATGTCCAAGCACCTTGCTGAATGACAACTAAACAAATTAGAGTTTCTCTCTTGATCTTTTCCTTTTTCACTGCATTCTTATCTCTGTGATATCTGGACATGCATCTTGGTAACTCTTGTGTCTTACCTGCATCTGTCATCCAGTCTTCTTTCCAAACTGTGGTTTCTAGCAGCCAAGAAGTTTGAAGTTTTAATTTGCCTATTGTCATGGGAATCTACTGGAGCAGTGGTCAATGGACCCCCTGGAGAGCCACAGACTTTGTTAAGGGGTCTGCAAAAGATGACTGACAAAGTTTCAGATCCCAGAAAAGGCATTCAATTTTTTGATCAATCAAAAGTACATGAATATTCCCACTTACAGCTCAAAACTGGAAGTTCTGCTGTTACCATAGAAACCCATTATTTAGCACCCTTTCTTTCACTGCATCAAATGCCATGCCAAGCACATCCAGCATTTTTAGTTTAATTCTGTTCAGTCACTTTTCAGTCTAACCCTTCTATGGTAGGGGGCTGCAGACTACAGGTTGAATTTTCAAAGGGGTCTGCAGCCTCATTCAAAGTTAAGTGGTCTGCAAGTGAAGAAAGGTTGAAATCTCTCAACTGCAGTGGTTTAAGTCCTCACTCAATGCCAGCTGAGGAAGGGGATATTTAGAAGCAGCATTCTGGAGAGACTTGACAAGCAGGAGGCGGTTAAGAGGTGCTGTTTATGGGAAGTACTATGTCACCATCTGTTCGTGAAATATTTGGCACAGTGGAGGGGAGGGGCTCAGATTCTGACTAGGACATTTGGGCAATACACCACTATAAATAAAGGGATGTAGTAACATAGGTGAAAGATGACTAGGGCTTGGGAAAGTGTCATCAGTATGATTTAAGAGTAGAATTTTGGTATGTTCTGAATGAAGAAACTACAGAAAACTTGGTTGAAATTTCCATGGACAGAAATTCCATGCTTGAATAATGAGTATAGCAATAGGAATATACTGTCTGTCTGACCAGAAAGGTGATAGTGAAACACTCGGGGAGGTTAGAGGGGCTACAAAAAAGAAAAGTCCTTAATTAATAATGGGGGCGGGGATGTCAGCTATCCCCAATTTGACTGGATATGTGTCACCTCAGGATGGGATGCACAGAGAAATTCTCTACACCATTATGGCTGCTTCTTGGAGCAGCTAGTCCTGGAATCCAGAAGGGGAGAGTCAATTCTTTTAGTCTGAAGTCATGCAAAGGATGTGGTCCAAAAGTGAAAGTGGTCATTACTGAGCAATTCAACCATAATGTAATTAATTCTTTGGAATGCTAAATAAACCTACCACAGTAGCATTTAACTTAAAGGGCAATTACACAAAAATGAGGAAGATCATACTTTTTAAATTTCCATTTAACTATGACATGAGTGAAATGCCTCTGAACTGCATGGAAATGTTTTTAAAATGCCATAATAAAGACAAACTAAATATATACCCCCCTCCCTCAAAAAAAAATAAAAAAATAAAAAAATTGCCATCATGGTTAAACAGAGTAAAAGAGGTGGGTAGAGAGACATTCTTTAAAAATTGGAAGTCAGATCTGTAACGAGGCTGCCCTTTGGTGGGACACTTCTGAGAGTGCCAATTCAGGACAAATTCTTTGGAGCAGGGCAGTTACAGCCCAAGGCTGGAGTTCCTATACTATTAGGACAAACCAAACCAGCCAAACAGAGAGGACTTTGGTTTTACCGCACTGGCTAACCACAAGTCATACAAGCAATTACCTTAGACACACCAGTTTTCCAGTGCCACTTGTTATGTGGACAAATGGTTATGAAAGCCAATACCCCAGTGTAAAAAAAAAAATTCTGATCCCAGAAGGCCAGGCCCCAGACCCATGTCAATATACAAATCAGATCTTACCCACAAATCATGCTGTTGCCAATCCTTTAATGTAAAATCTAAAGATTTATTCATAAAAGGAAAAAGATAGATGAGAGCTAGAATTGGTTAAATGGAATTACATACAGTAATGGCAAAGTTCTTGGTTCAGACTTGTAGCAGTGAAGGAATAAGCTGCAGGTTCAAATCAAGTCTCTGGAGTACATCCACAGCTGGGATGGGTTATTCAGTCCTTTGTTTATAGCTTCAGTTTGTAGCAAAGTTCCTCCAGAAGCAAGAGCTGCAGCAGCTTTTTAAATTCTCTTGCCATGTGGTCTCTGCTTTTTGTCCCAAAGAAAAACTTTATCACATGGCATGGAAACACCTCAGAGTTCTGTCCATAGGCATGTCTCTGCCTGCCTTGTTGAGTCACAAGGTGTATCTGCCTTCTCTCAGTGGGTCAGTTGTATAGCTGATGGTCCTTAGTGGGCCATGAAGCAGGCTAGGCAGAGCTGACACCAACTTGTCTGGGATGTCACCCAGAAGCATAGCACAAGTTTGAAATACAAACAGTATAGAGCCCATAATTATAATTTTAAATACAAAAATACATGCACCCAATAGCATAATTATAACCAGCAGACCATAACCTAGTCTTAGACCCCCCCCTTTATACAAAATTTGGTGCCACTACAGGACCTTGGTTGCAACAATGATCTATATGGTCCCAGTTGGTCAGCAACATCACAAAATCCTGCTGAGGAAAATAGAAAGGCAAGTATAATTAGGCAGGCTAAAAGAATTTAAAGAGCAACTAGCAAAAGATACTCCCTTTTCTGGTAGTTTTTGTAAGTACATGAGAACCAAGAAGCCTGCCATTCAGTGGTGGCCGCTGGAAAGTTGAGGTGCTAACAACACTCCAGGAAGAGACAGCTGTTGTGGAGAAGTTAAATGAATTCTTTGCATCAGTCTTCACTGAAGAGGATATGAGGGAGATTCCCATACCTGAGCTGTTGTTTTAGATGACAAATCTGAGGAAGTGTGCCTGAATGAAGTGTCAGAGGTGGTGCTGGAACAATTGATAAATAGAACAGTAGTAAGTCCCCAGAACCATAGGGTATTCACCCAAGAGTTCTGAAGGAAGTCAAATATGAAATTGCAGAACTGCTAACTATGATATGTAACCTCTTAAATCAGCCTCTGTACCAGATGCTGGAGATTAGCTAATGTAGGGCTGTTTTTTTTTTGTTTGTTTGTTTGTTTTTAATAAAAAGGCTCCAGAGGCGATCATGACAATTACAGGCTGGGAAACTTGCTTCAGTCCCAAGCAAATTGATTAAAACTATAGCAAAGAACAGAATTCAGGCATATAAATGAATCAATGTGTTGCGGAAGAGTCACTGCTTTTGTAAAGGGAAACCATGCCTCACCAATTAGAATTATCTGAAGGAGGTCAACAAACGTGGATAAGGGTGATCCAGTGGATATCGTGTACTGGACTTTCAGAATGTCTGTCATGACAAGATCCCACAACAAAGGCTCATAAGCAAAGGAAGGAGTCATGGGATAAAAAGGAAAGGCCTCTCATGGATCAGTAACTGGTTAAAAGCCAGGAAATGGAGAAATTAATGTTTGTTTTTCATGATGGAGAGAGATAAATAGGATATCGCCAAGGATCTGTACTGTTCAACATATTCAGAAATGATCTGGAAAAAAGGGGTAAATTGGTGTCAAATTTGCAGATGATACAGAATCACTCAAGTTACTGAAGTCCAAAGCTGACTGCAAAGAGTTTAAAAAGGATCTCACAAAAGTGGATGACTAGGCAACAAAATGGCAAATGAAATTCAGTGTTGATATATACAATAATGCACACTGGAATACATACAAAATGATGGTCTTGCTACTTAAGAAAGATTTTGGAGTCATTGTGGATAGCTCTCTGAGATCATTACTCCAATGCGCAGCAGCAGTCAAAAAAAGCTAACAGTGTTAAGAACCCTTAGGCAAAGCTGCCCAGAAAGGGGGAGGGGGACGGCAAGTGGGGCAATTTGCCCCAGGGCCCCTAGGAGTTCTAGTTGCCCCCTCTTAAAAAAGATATTAGAATTGGAAAAGGTACAGAGAAAGGCAACAAAAGTTATTAAGGATATGGAACAGCTCACATGAGGAGAGATTAAGAAGATTGGGACTGTTTATCATAGGAGAGAGACTAAGGGGGGGGAGAGGGGGAGAATATGATAGAGCAGTGGTTCCCAAACTTCAACAACCTGTGAATCCCTTTCACTAAAATGTCAAGTCTCACAAACCCCCTGCTAAAAATGAATATTTCCAGGGATTTTCTCCTTTACCTGAGTATAAGTTATAAAAGCAGTGATCTTGGAAATATAAAATTTGTTTTTATGACCTTACAGTATTTTTATTACATTATGAAAATGGCAACACTTCCAAGATCTCACTTTCGTAGCTTGTATCACTTTGAAGAAGCCTGTTATAAAACAAGTCTGTTTCATCAAGGAGTATCAGACGTGAAACATGAAGGTATTTAAGAAGCCAGCTCAAAGAGTTCCTTCTACATAAGCATTCAGCCCTTGAGCAATCCAGGCAAACAATGCACGTTACAACAAAACTTAACACTTTTTCTTCATAATAATTTTAGCTGCCTGTTTAGTTTTAAAAACAAAAAATAGCCACCTCCCTTTCCATTTCTTATAAGGAGTCTTGAAGTTTAAATCTCCTCAGTGAGATAGATATGCTTGCTTTGATCTGCTTAGCTCTTAGAAGTCCAGGAGCTCTGTGCTGATTGCCCCATGGTCCCTAGGGACAGCTCTGTCTGCCATCAGGGAATTTCCTCTCCCCCTAGAGAGTTCCCTGTAACATTCCATGAACCCCCAGGGATTCATAAACAGCAGTTTGGGAACCACTGTGATAGAGGTCTATAAATCATGAATGGTGTAGAGAAAGTGAATAGAGAAATGTTATCTATCCCTTCACATAACACACAAAGCAGGGGTCACAATGAAATTAACAGGCAACAGGTTCAAAACATAAGGAAGCAGTTCTTCACACAATGCACAGTCAATCTGTGAAATTTGTTGCCAGGGGATGTTGAGAAGGCCAAAAGTATAAATGGGTTAAAAAAAGAATTAGTTCATAGAGGATAAGCTAGTAAATGGCTATTAGCCAAGATGGTCAGGGATGCAACCCCATGGTCTGCATGTCCCTAAAGCTCTGATTGCCAGAAGCTGGGACTGCATGACAGGGAATCGATGACGTAATTGCCCTGTTCTGTTCATTCCTTCTGAATCATCTAGCATTGGTCACTGTTATGTTGTGGCCTGAACATGAAAGGGGAGAGGGGGGAATTGAAGATTTAGCAGTGTTTGCATTCCTAAGTGATAAAGATGATGGTTATGGTGTAAACACCAGAGTGGAAGTAGAAGGAAATATCAAGTACTCAAATTTAGACCACATTTAGCTTGAGCCGTTCAAGATATGATTTAAGATCTGCAGCCTGAGATGGCTGTACTTCATTTACTTGTGTCTATATAAAGATTTATACATTTTGCACAGGCTTGGATAATAGGCTTTAATCTACTGGTATATTCCACAAAAGAGCACAAAATTATAAAACCCTATAAAAATGTTACAGTTGAACTAAGTCTAATTTCTCAGAAGCTTCTAGGAAACTAGAATACAAAGCATATCCTTCCTGTGATTATAACAGGGGTAGCCAGCTACATATGACAATCTTCACGAATTCAAGGGCTGGGGCACATCTGCTGGGAGCTGTGGCTTCAGCCCTGCTCCTGCTGAAGTCCCGAACCTGGTAGGTGTGCTCTGCAGGGCTGAAGCCCATCCCTGCTAGGCAGAAGCTCTTATCACACCACCCTGCTGCAAGGCAGAGGTCCTGAGCACCTCTTTGCCCAACCCCCCACCTCCCCCAGTCTGGTAGGTGAAGAATGCAGGGGAAGGATGTGGAGAGCCCTGTGAGCCACCCCTGGATTATCAGGTTGGTGCTAAATTATTTGAACCCTGGTGTTAAAATCCTTGGTAGATTCTAATCTCAATATATTTTAGATTACTATACCTCTGATGCTAGTGAAACCATTGTAGTTGCTGGGTTGCTAGATAGAGCTGGGCATGGTCGTGATAAGCGTGCAACTATAACAATCTTCACACTTTTATGGTGCCTTTCATCCAAGGACCTTGAAGTACTTTGCAAACATTAATTAAGCCTCACAACATCCTTATGATGAAGATACAGTGATCAGCATTAAATTGATAATTACTATTTGCAGGCAAAATTAACTTAACTGAAGTGTTCATAAATTCTTGTACTCAATGTACTCAGAATGCAGAGTATTGAAAATACCATGGTAATTGTAACTTTTAATGGCAGCCATTGTATCTTGTAACCGGTGGAGAAAACTGAGTTAGAGAAGTTAAATGGCTTACCTCAGGTCATGCAGCAAGTCTGTGCCTTACTGGAATCCAGAACTTTGAATTCTAGTCCCTTGCTCTCACACTAAACTATGCTGCCTCCCATATATAATAAGTGATAGTCCAAATTGTTTGAAGTCTACTTCAGTGTCTTTGTTAAATATTCTAAGCTCTGAGTGTAATGGGTGACTTCTGATTTCCACCTAGGAAATAAAATAATTTTCTCAAGTGCCTTTGTCTCTCTCAATAATCTGAACATTTATAACTTGGCATGGGCTCAAAATATTATTTTTCTGTGATTTCATAATGATGAATACATGATTGGCCTTGTTCAGTGTGAACAAAAAAATTAAAGCCTCCTTAAACTGAGCTGTTTGAAGTATCGCAGCTTGAAACAAAATATTCTTTATTTTCCCATTAGACAATGAGTCAAGGCTTATATAATACTGGGATATTGTGGTGCCTCAGGTATGAGGCCAATTGCCGTGAACGTCCTAAGAAGCGGGAAAGTCTCAGCATGACACATGCCGTGGAGTGTCTTAAGCTGATTTTATTATTCCAATATTTTATTCTAAATTAGAGATCCAGAGTTTTTAAAAACCATAATTTAGTTATAACTATAATGCATAAATAATTTGAAGTAAAAATAAATGGATTCAATAATATGGTTTTTACCTTATGTAAGGAGCTTTTTTCCCACTGTAGGTTAGTCCTGTTTTTAACTCTATTGATCGGGTTGTCTTATAAAATGAAAATTAAATGCACATGTGAGATACACAGCTGGCAGTATGTGGATCTCCACTTCTTCCCCACAGGACTGTTTTCCAGGTAATCAGACTACCAGGAAAACAGCGTCTAGGGGCAGCTGTTCTGCACATTTTGGTGAATTCAGCTTATTTTAACATGAATATTGCCATTATCAGAGACTCAGAAGCATTGGGATAAGCATCTGGGAATTTGGATGCTTCTCTGGACCTATGAAATCCTCCTATGTGGTACGTCAGTCCTCAAAAACAAAAAAAACCCCAAAACACCATGCACCAAACCACCAGCAACTGGATCTCCATCTGCAGTGGGGCTTGGAAGAGAACCCTAATCATAGAAGATTAGGGTTGGAAGGGACCTCAGGAGGTCATCCAGTCCCAACCCCCTGTTCAAAGCAGGACCAACTCCAACTATATCATCCCAACCAGGGTCACACTGGGCCTTGAAAACCTCCAAGGATGGAGTTTCCACCACCTCCCTAAGTAACCCGTTCTAGTGCTTCACTACCCGCCTAGTGAAATAGTTTTTCCTAATATCCAACCTAGACCTCCCACTTTGCAACGTGAGGCCATCGTTCCTTGTTTGGTCATCTGCCACCATTGAGAAAAGTCTAGCTCCCTCCTCTTTGGAACCCCCCTTCAGGTAGTTGAAAGCTGCTATCAAATCCTCCCTCACCCTTCTCTTCTGCAGACTAAATAAGCCCAGTTCCCTCAGCTTTTCCTCATAAATGATGTGCCCCAGCCCCCCAATCGTTTTCTGTTGCCATCCCTTCACTGACTTCTTTGGGAGAGGATTGCCAGCCTGTTTACAAGGATATTGGCTTAGACATACAGGCTCACTTATCCTCACGTTTTGTCCATTGCATGGCTCAGGTTTTACACACTCAAACACACCTTTTCTTACCACGAGGGATGTGTAGTAGGTTTGTGGTTTTCCTCTCTATATGGACTGTATTCCACGCTCACCTTTGCCCTCTTATCGCCTTCTCCTATTCCTGTGTCTCCCTTGTCACTATCTCCCCTATATCCTATTCCACTAACCCTTGTTTTGTCTCAGGAGTGGCTGAAGGTGCAGCCCTCTCAGCCAGCCTCTGGCCAGCTGACATAGCAGCTCTAGTAGCAGAGGCTGGTTTTGCAGCTTTTCAAAAACTTAACATTTTATAAAGGCAAAATTAAAATATATTAAAGTGTATGGTGCTTATTCAGGATATGTAATAACGTAAATAGCACAAATATCCTGCATTTTCAATATTCACAAGTTTGGCATTATTTTTAAAAACAGCCTGCAGCTGCCACAGAGTTCCAGCCAAAATGTTCTCTTGACTGGATCAATAGATTCACTTTCTAAACGTCTTTGCTCTGAATGTGATGGGTGGCTTCTGATTTCCACCTAGCGCTTTAACAAAAAAGCTTAGACATACCTGATCTTAACATGTTAATAAATGAAAGTAAGTTCCAGGCTGAAAGAGCAGTTTGAGCTGAAGGGAGGGGAGGATTAGGTGGAGACTATTCTCCCATACACCCCTAAGATGGTTTCTGCAACCCATCTCTCCCAAGAGTTTACTTACTTTTGGTTCATCATGCTACTGCTGAAGAACATGTTTCTTGCTGTTTGGGGATGCACCAAATGACATACTTCTGCATTGCCCTGGCTGTTACCCATGAAAGCTGTTCTTTCTACAGCTAGCACTTTAACCCATGTGAGCACACTGCCCCCCCATCACATGCTTTCCTGGCTGACACAAGATCTACCTCTGTGCCTTGCTTTCTGCTATGAAGGCAGGGAGAAGGAACACCTTATGCCACTTTCTCTAAGCTGCAAATAGGAGGGGGGCTCATGAGGGATTTTTAATTAGCTTTTAAAACACTAATTTTTAAATATTCAAATCAGAAGGGCTTCTAGTGGCTTAGAATCAGCAGTCCACCTAGAACTAGCAATAAGTGCTCTAGTGTTATCATAGCTAGCTATGTAGTCTCTTCTGCACGGAATGGAGAGTATGTAGGGAAGCCCGCTGGGCTGGAGTCTTGGTGGTGTTTTCAGGACTGGCTCAATGTATTCATATGGCATATCTTTCTGTCTCAGGCAGTGTGCCTCACTTCACCTTTTCCAGGTTGAGGACACCTTATCCAAAGTCAAAAATTGTTGTGACCCCCTT
Organism: Chelonoidis abingdonii; assembly: GCF_003597395.2. Taxonomy (NCBI): domain Eukaryota; kingdom Metazoa; phylum Chordata; order Testudines; family Testudinidae; genus Chelonoidis; species Chelonoidis abingdonii. The sequence continues at coordinate 31,212,614 of NC_133769.1, forward strand.
AAATTAATTACTTTTTTTTTTTTTTTTTTTTTATAATGAATGTATCCATGATAAGTCTATTTAGTTTGTGTGTGTGAAGAGGTGAACAGAGAATACTTGACCTTGAAAGGTAAAGGTGTGTGTAGCGATGCTGAGACTCACCGGTGCGGCACCTCCTGCTGGTCATCTCAGGAATTGGTCTCCAGCATACAGAGTGCCCTCTGCAGGCCGGTGTCTCGCCTGCCACCAGCCTTGTGTCCCTCCCAGACCCCAGTGTCCTTTACCTCAGGGTTCTGCTCCAGCAGTACCTTCACATTCTGGGTCTCCTTTCCCAGAGGAACCCCCAGCCCTCTATGCCCATTTTGCCTCAGTGGCTACTGCCAGTCATCATCCAGCCCCCTTTCCCTAGGACAGACTGCAGTCTGTAACGGCCACTCATCATTGGCAAGGGGGTAGAACCTGCTGCCTTTGCCTATTCTCGGGCTACACCCCTGCAACCCCCTACCTGTTTAGGCCTTGACTAAGGCCTCAGCCTGGGGAGTTGTCAGGCTGGAGCATCCCAGCTCCTCTTGCCCTTTCCCCCAACACTGATCTGTCCAGTACCCTGCCCCAGGCAGCTAGACCCTTCTCCCTCCAACACAGGAGAGAGACTGTTTTGTCTTCTAGTCCAGCAGCTCTTTTATAGGGCCCAGCCTTGCCCTGATTGGCTGCCTCCCAGCCTCTCCTTATTGCTCTCAGCTCCCACCCTCTCCAAGGGCTGGCTTTTAACCCTTTCAGGGCCAGAGCAGGGTGTCCACCTCGCTACAGTGGGGAATAGTAGGGAGAGATTTTCTTTTTGCTTTAGATTGTAATAATGTTTTTTAACACCTCACAGCCCCTTGATTGCCTTTTGTGATTTCCCACCATCACCACCTGGGGGCTTGCCAGCCACTGACTGAGAAACCCTAATAAGAAATTTTTATGTCCCAAATTATATTTGAGCACCTCACAATCTTTAATGTATTCATCCTCACAGCACCTCTAGGAGGTACTGAAGTATAATTATTGCCACATTACACATGGAAAATTGAGGCACAGAGAGGCTAAGTGACACGCCCAAGGTCATGCAGCAAGTATTTGATAGAGTAGAGAATTGATGCCAATGTCTCTCAAGTCATAGGCTAGCACCCTGATGACTAGACTATCCTTTTCTTTTTAATATAGTATAAGCTCCTCTCATATTGCCATGGCTATAGTGACTTTCTTTACCCCCTCACCTCCCAAAAAAAGAATTGTAGAGGAGGAGATAATTCAAGGGCCCTCCTACAAATGATTTATCTGTCTGCATCCCTAACTAATCCCATGCCTGTGAACATAGTTTAGTACAGACATTGGTGATACCAGATACTTGTTGGTTATGAAAAGTTGAAAATGAATGTATTTTTAACACTGAGATGTATTCAAATTTTTTCTTCTGGATTATGTGACAAGATACAGAACACGAAAAGAGCTATTTGGGTGCTTTTATTTTTCATGTGTTTCATTTGGCACTGAATGGTTGAAATATCTAAGGGTATGGCTACACTTGAAATTTCAAAGTGCTGCCGCGGCAGCGCTTTGAAGTGCGAGTGTGGTCGCAGTGCCAGCGCTTGGAGAGAGCTCTCCCAGCGCTGCATGTAAACCACATCCTCTACGGGTGTAGCTTGCAGCGCTGGGAGCCGTGCTCCCAGCACTGCGGCACTGTTTACACTGAGGCTTTACAGCGCTGTATCTTGCAGTGCTCAGGGGGGTGTTTTTTTCACATCCCTGAGCGCGAAACTTGCACTGCTGTAGAGCACCAGTGTAGCCATGGCCTGTAATCTTTTTACTAGCATTAGGAAATTGAAATCCTGATGGGTCAGTCAGTGGGTAGTGTTAAGAGAGGTATTGATATATTTCTGTTTACTTAATTACCCATGGATTGGGTTGTCATGCTGAGACTGTCATAAGCATTTACCTATCACAACAAAATATTTTTCCAATGCCACTTTATTATTAAATAATTTGTATTCCTTACTCAAGCTTTTGAAGGCTTCTAGCAGGTCTGTAAGACTAACTTCCGTATTAAAGATAACGTGGTGTTCTTAGTGTAGTGAATCAGCCAGATAGCAGGGTATTTGTGAATCATGTTGCTTTCTGAAGTCTGAGATGTAACTTTTTCTGGCAAAGATGTTCACGTCAGGTGTTGTAACCCCTTTCACAGTGTGTGCCTATAACAATAAGCCACAATGGCACCTGCAGTGTTAGGATATAGTTATACACCTGAGGTGCACTCTGAGGCATAAGAACAAAAGATTATCTTCTGTGACCCAAAATATGCACTAGTGCAAAACCTCTTGCTACTGAAGTATGGTTACTTACTATAAAAGCTTTTACAACAAATAGAAGATTCCCCCCCCAAAACCCTTCAGAATTATGCAAAATAGTTTATAGAAGAATAATAAGAAGTAGTAGTTTATAGTAGAAGTAGTAGTTTATAGAAGAAAAGAGTAGTATAACATCTATCTTTTGAAATGTTTTTATTGCTAATTTTAATGTTCTGGACACATTGGTCCTCCTTCAGTCCAGATGTCCTTTTTTACCCTATTTCTGTAATAAAACTGAAACGGGGAGCTATTCAATACCTCTGTTCTAGGTCTCAGTCCTGCAAGACTTCAGTGAGACTCTCCAAGAATCTCTCCACTTGGATTCCATTGCAGGTCTAAGCACTTGTTTTTATAGTAACAGGTGGCTGTTAAACCACAAAATGCTAAAGAAAAGCCAAGAGGCTGAAATGATGGTTTTTAAAACTTGCCATTTCTTTCCTTGTACCCAGTTCCCTTGGTTTTCCTCTCTCCACAGAAGTAATGAAATATTAACTGAATTATACTGTTCAGTCACTAGGTGGCACTCTTCACCATACCTTGTCTGAGCGTACAACAGCTATACCTGGCAGTACATTAAAGGATCTTATAGTAAACACATCTGGTATGTATCTCTCTGAGAAGGAAACACTGACCGGTCCATATCTGGTACGTAAGCCTGGCATGCTAGTAGTAGCAGCGCTGCAAACTACCATGTACAAGGTTTTCATGAAATGGCGTCAAAGTAAACTAATGCCAGAGGACAACAGAAATGGAAGGAAAGCAGCAATAAAGGTTACAAACAGAAGGACAAGAAAGCAACAAACGTAGGATTGTATCAATATGCCACTTAATTCCCCAGAGAACTTCAGTTTTGACAAACCTTCACAATGGACTGACTGGAAGCAGTATTTTGCAAGATTTTGAATTGCTACAGAACTCCATAAGGAAACTGGAAATATTCAGGTATTCTCTGTAGTTTATGCTATGGGTAAGAATGCAGAGCATATCTTTAAATCTTTTGCTTTTACTTAACCACAGTCAGATGACTGTGAAAGGATTCTGGCTCTTTTTGATTCATACTTCATACCTCAGAGAAATGTGGTTTATGAAAGAGCATGTTTTTGCCAGAGAATTCAGGAACCAAGAGAAAAGGTTAATTTTGTACAAGAGTTTCTTATACGTTGGCTGAAAACGTGTTTTTTGGGGAATGGACAAACATCAGAGAGACGCTAAATATAGGTCTTGCAGACAGGAACCTTTAACAGCAACTAAAATTTAAGACAGACTTAACCCTAAACACAGGTGTCCAAATAGCAAAGACTGAACTTGGGAAAAAGCAGGGCAAACCTGAAAAGCAAGAAACTCATTTAGAAGCTGTGAACAGATGCAGCATGAGTTTTAAAAGTAATTATCACGTGACCCGTTTGGCTAAGACAGGCAAATCCCAGGCAAACTACAAAGCCTTTCACAATAAATGTACAAAGTGTAGAAAATTTCATAGCTCAAGACATCTGTCCAACCAAAGGTGAAATATGTAATAAATGTGCAAAATATGGACATTTTACAGCTGCTTGCTGTAGTAAAACAATGAGACAACTAACTATGATTACAGATAATCAAGATATCTATCACATGACGGTATCTTTCACATTATGACAGAGCCTTCCTGGAGAATTAAACTGAATATTCATAGAAAGACTATTGAGTTTAAAATTGTCTCAGAAGCAGATATGACTATCATATCAGAAGGCACTTACAATCACATTCAGCTCCACCCAAAGCTGAAATCCCCTGACACAGACTTGATAGCTCTCTGGAGGTATTCTGAACTGCATGAGCCAGTTCACTGCAGAAACAATTTACAAAGAAAAGTTATGCATTAAGAATGTATGCAGTGAAAGACCGACAATCTTCCCATTGTATTTGGGGATATTGGACTTATGAACGGAGATCCAGCACAAATAACCTTAAGAGACAACGCTGAACTGTACATACACCAAGTACATATTCCTATTATTCATAAAGTGAAAGATGAATTAAAGAGAATAGAATAGATCGGCATTATTGAGAAAATCTGAGTCAACAGCATGGGGTGCCCCAGTGGTATGTAAAAAAAGGAAAAATATTAATGTGTGGCTATTAAAAGACTTAATGAAGTAGTTGTGAGAAAAATGTATCCTCCCCACAGTGGATATCTTCCTCCCTAAAGTGAAAAGAGCTATAGTATTCTATAAGCTGGATGCCTGGAGCAGATTCTGGCAAATTCCTTTAGCCAATGAGTTCTACACTGACTGCATTTGTCACACTGTTTGGGAGATTTTGCTTTTGAAGATTACCTTTTGGGATTACAGCGCACATGAAACTCTCCAAAGAAAGATGGCAGAACTGTTGATGAACCCAAATGGAATTGTAATTTTCACGGACAATATTTTGATATACGATATTTGATGGAAGAATACAACAAAATCATCAAAGAAATTCTAAGCGTTATCTGTCAGTCCACACTGAAGATAAACAAGGAAAAGTGCATTTTCCACCTATTGCAAATTGAGTTTTTGAGATAAACAATAAACAACAATAAAATCAGGCCTAGCTCTGAGAAAGTAAAAGCAATTCAAGAATTCAATGTACCAGAACTGAGCTGTGTACTGGGAATGGCAAATTACCTTGATCGATACCTATAAGACGTTTCTATAGTGACAAAACCACTGAAAGAACTGTTTAAAGTGCAACACATTGTGGCTATGGGGTTAAATAAAAATTGCCTTAAAAATGGTGAAAGAAATTATCTCCAGTTCTCCAGTATTATGGTATTAAGAAACCCACAATGGTCAGAGTGGATACAAGCAGCCATGGCCTAGCCGGTGTATAGTTGCAATAACATGGATTTGAGTGGAAGCTAGTTGTATTTTGTTCTCGTGCACATTCAGACGCAGAAAAACTATATGCGCAGATAGACAAAGAGTGCCTGGCAAGTATGTAGGCATGTGAGAACTTTTACACATATCTGTGTGAATTGGGTTCTTTTGCACTGATAACCACAAGCTGCTTGTAACCCTAATCAACAGAAAAGAATAGGATCAAGCACCTTCGAGATGCTAATGTGTTTTGATCAGATTAATATGTTTTAACCCAATTGCTAAATATGTTCCTGAAAAAAGTCTGGTGATAGCAGACACTCCTGTTGCAGAGCTGAGCATCACACTCAACTAATTGAGAACACAATATTGTCGTAAAGGTGTATGTGGATTCTGTGAATGCATACAGATCAGTGTGAGAAAAGAAATGACACCCATTACTGCACAGGTTCAAGATATTTCTAAGTTACATTAGGATCAGCTGGCTCAGGTATCTAAAGGACACTTTAGGAGTGCCCAAGAAGTTATAAGAGACTACTTTGTGGCATGTGGACAATTAGGCGAGTCAAATGAATTAATTTTTAAAGGCAACTGCATCGTAATTCCAAGTGAAATGAGAAGAGAAATCCTAAACCTCATTCATGAAGGATATCAAGGGCTAATTAAATGCCATGAAAAGGCCAACCAGTCAGTGTAGTGGCCAGGTATCAGCAAGGACACAAAAAATGAAAGCAGCAAAGAATGAAGTGTCTGCATGTGAACATTGCAGAACTAACAGACCAACACAACGCAAGAAATATTTAATAACATCTCGACCAGATAGACCTTGGAAGAGACTAGCTGCATATTTATGCAGATTAGAGAGGACATTGTTACTAGATCATAGTGAACTATTTTTCCAGGTATATAGGAATAGCATACTTGAAAGACATAACATGTCTTAGTGTTATCTTAGTGTTATCAAGAAACTAAAATGCACAACTAGTGATGGACTACGAATCACAATTTACTGCAGCGGAGTTTGTCAGTCCAAACTAAATATGATTTTGATCATATTGCTAGCAGCCCACGTTGCCTGGAAGCAAATGGAGAGAGATTGAGAGAGCTCTACAGACAGCCAAGAAAATCCTAGATTAGAAAGAGCCATTCCTTGTTCTTCTGAGCTACAGAGAACACCAAAGCAGCTAGTGGATATAGCCCAGCACAAATCCAGATGGGATGACAACTGTTCCAACAAAATTCTTTTCTAATCTCTGAAGTGACCACATATGAAAAGAGTAGCCAAATCAGATAAAAAAGGCAAAAAGAACTTCTGAATGCTTTTATGACAGATATCACTCAGCTAGAGAACTGCTGTTTCTAGACCCTGGTGGCTGTGATTTGTGTCAAACTGTATGGAGAAAAAGGATGAACACCATCTATCATAAAAATAATTCATTGCCTAGATCATATGTGATTAAGAGTGGTAAGTTCAACAGAAACTGATATCTATAGTTTGTTCCTTACAAAGAACAGTCAACAGAGCAAACTGTACAGATGGCAGATGCAGAACAAGAAAATGACTCAAAGATTCCAAACCAACTAATGGAGAGTCAGATGACCAAGATTTTACACATTCAGGTCATGTAATTAGATAACCCATAGGATTCTGAGATACGTAACAGATTGATATGTACTTAACTTTAAAGATAGCATGATAGTGTACATTTTCTAAAATGTTGTAAATAGAAACAATGTAAAACTTTATGGGGGAGGTATAATGGAATATTAATTTGTATTATACTATTCAGTCACTAGATGGCGCCATGTATAACATACCTTATCTGAGCATACAACAGGTATACCTGGCAGTTTATCAAAGGATCCAATAATGAACACATTTGGTGTGTATCGCTCTGAGAAAGAAGCTCTGTGGCCAGTCCATATCTGGTACAGCCTAACCTGCTAGTAGCAGTCCTGCAATCTACCTTGAACATGATGTATGTGATGACATAGACTCTTTGTTTAGCTCAGCTGGGAGCTCTGAAACAACTTCTAATTCAGTTTTAAATGATAGCTAACATATAAATGCAACCTGACTGCTCCTTTAGCAGTGCCAAAGGAGGGAAGAGGAAAAAGAGACAAAGTAATTGCAATGGCTATAGGAATTTTATGTTAAATTTTGATAATGAGATGCCATCTGTGTGCTAATGAGAGGTAGTGCATGGCTGTGACCTCAGCAAAAGGCTCAGCCACCCATTCAGCGTGAGGCTTTGCGTTTGGACACAGTTTATTCTGTACCTGCATAGTGTATTTCACTGTGCTTCATTTAAACAAGCTTCAATGGAAATATTCCCCTTTTCTCCTCTGTCCCAAAAGTATCTTTAATTTTAATTAACCATATATAACCCAGAGCCACTAACTGTCACTGGTTGTTTCTTTCTGCCAGAAAGTACTTTTATGTTCCTTGGAAACTACACCATAAATTTGCACGGCATATTCCTATTTTCTGATTAAGTACAATGCACAGATCTGCTGTTGATATGCCATGAAGTTCCTGTTTGATATATATTTTTCAACTTTAAAAAAAAAACAAGTTTTAGATCTCTTACTCCAAATTATTTGTTTGGAAGTGTTCCCTAATTCATGGGAACCATTAGCTACATTCTGATAAAGCAAGAAATGACCATGTATTAGAATTGCTCCTTATAAATAATTTAAATCTAGACAGAACTTTCTCTTTATTCCATATGAGATAGCTACAGCTAAGAGAGCAGCCATACAATGCATCTTAAATTCTGTTAAACAGTAATGAAATTCCCCACCCATAAGGGGAATGGTGCTGATTTTTTCCAGAGGTGGAGAGCACCCAGAGTTTCATTTGAAGCCAGGGAGAGCTGTGGCTGCACAGCATCAGGCCCTATGTGTTAATCAAAGCTTTCAATACTTTGCTAATGGTTGTCATATATCGAGAGTAACTCCTCGCTTAACGTTGTAGTTATGTTCCTGAAAAATGTGACTTTAAGCAAAACAATGTTAAGCAAATCCAATTTCCCCATAAGAATTAATGTAAATGGGGGGTTAGATTCCAGGGAATTTTTTTTACCAGACAAAAAACTATATTATTTATATATATATACACACACACACACACACACACACACACACACACACACACACACACACA